>NW_026775335.1:0-155472 GCF_030867095.1 Alligator mississippiensis | reverse complement strand
CAGGTGTTGTCACCAGCAGGGCTTTGGCTTCTTCAGCTATGGGATGTTGTTCCAGAAGATGCATTGTTGGGGAGACTTGGGATCCACCGGACACAGGAGGGAAGGTCACGTTGCAGATAAGCTGGCTAACCTAGTGAGGAGGGCTTTAAACCTGGTTTGCCAGGAGATGGTGACCAAAGCCCTGCGGTACTTAGGGAAATGGGTGACGTGGAGGAAGCAGAATCAGGACGGGGAGAAGAGTCAAGTTAGTGGGCTGTTGCATTTCATTGCAGCCGTACTTGTCTTTTGTTCCTTTTATTCAATTATCTGTATTGTTTCTCTTTAGTGTCTATAGCCAGTAGTATTAGCAGTACTAGGAATTAGTGTTAGTATTCTTTCAAATTAGTATAGTTAGTTGGTAGTTAGCACTCATATTTATTAGCATTATGAGGACATAGTTGCCCATCATGTTAACAATAACCCCCTTATTTCCTAAGCATCCTGGCCACAAAGGAGCAGTTCACAGACTGTGCCGGTCCGCAGCTTGCTGGGAGTTTTCTCATGTCTGCTCCTCCTGGCTGCCAAGTCTTGCAATCTGGATCTCTCTCTCCATTGCCGGAGTATTTTCCTGACGCAGGACAAGGCCTCCAGTCCCCCACACCCTCCTCCCTGGGCCGTCCTAGCGCCTGGGCACTGAATGAGCAGAGCTCTCCCTCGGGGAGCAGTGATGCCGCTCGTCCTTGCCTGCTCCTCGGGGAAGCAGGACACGGGGACTGTGGGTAGCGCTGAGCTGGACGAGCCCCTGCAGCTTGCCCACGTCCTGCTGGGGACTTGTTTCGAGCCTGGGGGAAAGGCTGGGCCCCAGGTTGGTTTCTGTGAAATATCTGCTGTGTGTGCCTGTGTTGGTTCACCGCTCCACCCAGGAGCAGCACAGGCCATCCGCACACGCGGCCTCAGCCTCACCAAGGCAGTTTGTGCCTGAAAGTCTGCAAAGAAGAATTTTCCCACCTATTTATTTGGTGCAATAAAAGAGATCACATTCACCCCAAGAGCCGTGTCTGCCCTGTCCTCGCACCAGGACACGAGCTCACACCCGCCGCCGGAAGTCAGTGGCAGAAATTCCCGTACTCCTTTCTGCGCGTGCCCCGGGCAGCCGAAGTGCGGGGCAGCACCACTTGGGGCATCTTCCCCTGGCTGCTGTCCCAAGCAGACGCTCCTATCTCGAATTCAGTCGCCTGTGTTTCACTAAAGCACGTTTACCAGAAAGACATCCCATCCTGATTTGAAGATGTCAAGAGATGGAGACTCCACCTTAGGTGGAGAGCACATACTTATCCCAAATTACAGCCATTGCAAGGTATAAGAATTACCTGCTAATTACAGACCAAATACACAGTGCAACTTTATTGATGCAGCATCAGTCACACACACATTAGATATATTCTATATATCTGGCTTGTCCAACATATGGCCCGCGGGCCGCCAAGCCATTTTCCCCGGCCCGAGGTCCCTCGCTGGGGACAGGCGGGTGGGGGAGCTGCTCACCCCTCGGGGCCGGGCTCATCTCCCCCGCGGGCGGCCAGGCACCACGGTGAGCGGGGCCGTACAGGCGAGGGGCTCCAGTGCAGAGGGATGGGGATATGAAGCCATTTATTTCTCCCCTTCGGTCTCTGGGGCAGGGGCTGGCTGGATGCAGAGTGGGTCCCTCCCCGCCTGCCCCTGCCCACCAGCAGCTACCATGAACCTGGCAGTAGGGCCGCACAGGCAGGGTCTCTCTGGCCAGCCCAGGACAGAGGGTGTAAAGGGGTCTTTGTCTTGGGTTATAATAACTGACTGGCCTGTGGGGCTAGCTGACAGCGCTGCCCATGTGGGACCCAAACCCAGTAATGGCTGGGCTGCCCCAGCCATGACACAGAGACACTGGGACTGGCCCCAGGAGACAAAAGTCCTAGTCCTGCCCTGACTCCCCATCGGCATTTGAGGTGCACTTGGCATATGATGGCAGCACCTGCACGTGTCAGGCTGTGCCGTACATATTATGACTATACCTGATGGGTGGGGGTCCATGTCGACACCACAGTATCATTACATCGTAATAAAATGGCGATTTTGAATTGGTGAGTTGTTTTTAACTTCACCTGTCTCTGCCAAACTCGTTTTTCTATGACTAAAATTAAGTTTGGCTCTATTAGCCACAGGGCCTACGCTACGCTCAAAAAATGGCGAATCAGAGGAAACGAAAATTGATGCAGAATGTCGAGTTTTCAGGGATAGTTGGACCGCTGATTTTTGTGTTGTTGAACAAAACGGGAACATCCTGTGTCTGATTTGCCAAGAGAAAGTGGCTGTCGGCAAGGAGTACAACGTGGAGCGCCGTTATTCTACAAAACACACAAAGAAATGTGGCAGCGCGGTGGGCGCAGTAGACTTGCTCGGGTGAAGTCTCTAACACGGAGCATGACGGGGCAGCCGTCTGCTTTCAGAGCTGCGAGGCAGAAGTCGGAGGCAGCAACCACGATCCGTCTCCTGATATCCGAGGCAATAGCTAAGAGAGGGAAACCACTGTCCGATGGAGAATTTGTGAAAGATGCCTTGGGCAGATTTACTGATAAACAGTCAATCCACACATCCAAGCCTTCATTCACAAGCTGCAGTTGTTTCAGAAACAGTTGAATAAGAAGAATGTCACCCATCTCACAATACCGTTAAAGGGATGCGCTGGGACTGTGACCCATGACAAGTTTTCTGCACCGATCGGCCGTCCGCTGGACGAATTCAAACAAAGACGTGCGGATTTCAGGGAACGCAGCGACGAGCTGGACCTGTTTGCAGATGCATTTGGAGCGGATGCCACCGATGCTCCTGGCACGATCCAAATGGCACTAATTGACATCCCAAATAACAGTGCCTTGAGGAGAGCTTTTGCCAAACAGGACCTACTGACATGTTATAGTCAATGTGTTACGTGGCACTCTTTCCCAGATCTAGAGTCATGCACTTCGGTTCATTGCCCTGTTTGGCAGCACGTATTGCTGGGAGCAGCTTTTCTCAAGACTGAAGAACATAAACACAAAATCAAGATCACTTTGGGCAGACGGACATTTATCTGGAGTACTCCGCATCGCCACATCGAGTGTGCCGGCAGGGACTGATAACTGCTGCAGGCAAAAACAATGCCAGGTATCACACTAAAGAAACCAGTGTTCGTTGTAATTCTCAGAAATTTAAGAAGAGTAGATTTGTACACGTCATTGCTTTACACGGTTTTGTACACGTGCAGCGTGGATGGGAGCTGCTCGTTTTCTTGAGACTTGACAACGGTTGTATTGCCACCTGTCTCTTTTTTTGCCTGAATAGTTCCTGTTGTAACCGAATGTCCCAGTTACGAACGCACTGGAGAGCTGTGCTGTACGCTTGTTTAAGCCTGACCAATATGCTCAAGAGCAGAGCCCGAGCGATCTGGGCTCCAGCGTGAATTTGGAGCAGGTAAAATCTGTGTACAAATACTGTCCAGGGCTTGGATCGGGTTTGCTTCTGTTTCTCTTTGCGCGGGGTTGGGGGCTCAGCTTGTTAAAGATGTGATGTCCGCTGACACTTGGGGAGGAGGAGGTAAAACTAACCAGACACCTCCACAGACCTACTCTAGGCCGATGAATAGACCCACACGATCCTACAGGGAGCCCCAGGGGAAAAGACAGACTGGCAAAGACATGAAACCTCCCGCTCTATCAGATATATTACTAGAGCCTCTCTTCTTCCTCAGACCCAAAGATATCACTGAGCTTATACACTTCATCCTCACACGCAACAATTTCACTTTTAATAATCAACACTTCCTCCAGATGATGGGAACAGCTATGGGCACTAAAATGGCCCCACAGTATGCCAACCTTTTTATGAGCCACCTGGAAGAAGACTTCCTCAAGAACTGCACCATCAAACCCTTGCTGTACTTCCGATAGATCGATGACATCTTCATCATTTGGACTGAGAACCTGCAATCTCTAATTGAGTTCCACCAGAAATTCAACAGTCACCATCCCTCCATCCGACTTTCCCTAGAATACTCCAGCACCAACATCCCCTTTTTAGACACAAGGATCAGTAACCAGAACGGTAAAATACAGACCACAGTATACAAGAAACCCACAGACCAACATACATATCTGCACAGAACCAGCAATCACCCGAAACACACCAAAAAACCTGTGATATACAGCCAAGCCCTCAGATCCCACCGCATCTGTACTGAAGAGCACACCCGGGATCGCCACCTCACCAATCTTAAAAAGGCTTTCACCCAGCAAGGACACTCCTCCAGAGAGAGAGATCACAAATTTGGAAGAGCCACCCGGATACCACGTGAAGAACTGCTGCAGTACAGAAGGAAAACACCCACAAATCGCACACGGCTGGTTATGACGTATCACCCCTCCCTCGAACCCGTACGGAAAATCCTCAAAAAATTGCAACCCATATTAGAAAAAGACCCTATTCTTAAAAAGATCTTGCCAGAGCCACCCATCCTAGCCTTCAGACAAGCACCGAACCTCGCCAACCTCCTCACCAGAAACAAACTTCCTTAAGCCCAGAACACACCAAAAGGGTCCAGACCGTGCCAGGACAAGCAATGCAAAACCTTCCCCCACATCTCCACCGCCTCCACGATTACTACACCCCACAACAGAGCCATCAGCATCCCAGGATCTCACAGCTGCACCTCCAGAAATGTGATATACCTCATCCAATGCACCAAATGCCTTGATGGAAAATACGTGGGGAGTCCAGACAACAACTGCGCACCAGAACGAACGCACACCGGACATCTATCAAAGACAGAAACACCCAATTACCGGTGAGGGCACATTTCTCACAGGAGGGCCACTCTCTCCCCAATCTCTCAGTCCTGATCCTCCCTCAGCTTCCCGCAGGAGCCATGACTCGATTTTACCTGCAGTGCTGCCATGCCCCGAGGTGTCACACGGCTGCCCTCTGCCGACACGCAGTGTTCATCCAACCGGAGCTTAAAAGCAGAATTCAAGTCCATATCACACAAAACTAGTTTCACAGGCTTACTGAGAATACCGGAGTATGTAAGTGCAGGACAGGCTTTGCAAGAATTGAATCTCAAAGGAGCATCTCGGTTAGACACCTGTAGCAGGACTACAGCCCACTGGTTCAAACTCAGCTGTTTTGGTTTTTCATTCCAGTTTATACTTGACTAACACAGAGCTTGGACACTGGAATGACATTTTAAAGGAGGAGTCCAGCCATTGACTACGAACTTGGAAAAAACTCAGTTTAAGCAGAAGTCTGGGGACAGAAGGATTAACATTTTATCTTTTGTACGTTAGGAGCTCATCTGACTCCATTACCGTTGCACCCACGTGCCTTACAGCCTACGGTGGATGTATCTTCACAACTTCCCCGTGAGGTAGAGAAGGATCATTCCCACTCACGGTCAGCGCACCGAGGCACAGAGGGACAAAAGGATGTGCCCAAGGTCAGCAGGGCAGGCTGTGGCAGAGGCTGGAACGAAGCTCAGCTTTCCAAAGTCCTTAGGTAACCGGTGGCTGTGTTACCTCTCGGTAGAGCTTGCGTCTCCTCTCCTTTTCATGAAATGCAGGAGTAACCACAAACGCATGAAATACGCACCAGAAAGATAAGATTGAGGGCCAATGTTTCTATGATGAGGAGTAGGAATGACTGGATCATTTCTTTTAAAAATTAGGGGAAAAGCCTCCATACGTTTCTCTTTCATACACCTCACTGCAGGATCACCATGCAATACAGCACAGCTTTGCTTCCCAAAGGCCAAAAAAACCCAACAATCTTTCTGCCTGCAAAACAATACAGTTTAAGTCTTTTCAAAGGTTTGGCTTCATTCAAATGATTTACATGTGTTGTTTCAGTACAAGACACAAGAGGCATGCAGAGGAAATGTATGAACTCAACACAAGTCGCACCTTCGACTAATTTAAGTTATAAAGTTAAAGTAAAAAAAAGAAAACGTTTTCTATCAATGACTAGACAGAGATCAATAGGATAATCAAGCTGCTTTAAAAGCCTACAGCAATCAACAGTAATTGAATATACTTTTGCTGTCATTTCATCATCTGTCATATTTTTATTTAGTCACCAAACTTCAACTAACCTTTGGCTGGCTTCTGGGTAAAAATTAGCTTCCAGGACTTAATAATAAGGTGGCGTAGTGTTTAAAGCGACAGGCTATTAATCCTTTGGGCTCTGTATGTGCGGGTTCAAATCCTGGCCTTGTCATGAGTTACTTGTGTAAATCAGGGCTGAACCACTGATTGTCCTTCTGCTGACTTCACTAGGAGCCAGACTGTCAAATGGTAAAAGTTGGGCAAGTGTATGCACTGGGCACATGTGTCTTTTGGGGGCTCTGGGCTCCAGGGAAGTGGGGAAATGTTAGCAGCCACACCTGCCATGCCCACACCAGGCCAGCCCACAAAACACACATCCTACCTCAAAAAGTAGTCACTTCACAAGAGGTTGTGGTGGAGCAGCGCAGTGGGAACACCAAGTGGGCACTGTGCTCCCCACACACCTTGTCATCCCATTCCCAGTCTGGCCTTTCCCCTGGCGAGGCTTAGAAAGCCCCAGGAGTTTGGGGGATCTTGGGCGCGGCTTAGAAAGCCCCAGGAGTTTGGGGGATCTTGGGGCAGGGGGCACTTGGCAGCAAGCTGAGCAGCTGCCTGGACAGGCACCAGGAAGGAACAACCCTCCCCAATAATGGGATTTCTCTGCCCTGCGCGTGGCAGGTCTCACCCCGCAGTGTTTTATCATGCACCCGCGTTCACCCCGCTGGCCCTTTTGCTCCAGCCTGACCCTCTGATCCCTGCGCGGCTTGGGAATGTCTTCCATTTTCTGCCGCCCAGGGGCGATTCCCTTCCCAAGACGGCTCCCGTGAAGAGCACGATACCGCGTGGATGAGCGCCTGTTGGTGATGGACAGGAGGGGTTTCGGAGCAGGGGGGACCAAAGGGGTCACCTCGGTGCAAGTCCTCCTGTCCTTCCCACCAAGGGGCGGAGGGGACACGCGCACTCAGGGCCCTCGTTATCCCCCACGGGTGGTAAAAGGCTGTAAATTATTGTAGCCATTTCCCCGAGATGTCCGTCACCACCCTTCCCTCCGAAACGTCACACAGAGACATTTGGGGTGCAAGAGAGACGAGCGTACATTCGAGTATGCACAAGGAAGAGTTTTCCAGTCCAGGCTCACAGGTCATTTCCAGATATTTCGTACTTTCTTAAAGCAAATGGCACTTTTTTTGAACCCGAGCATCCCTGGGGAGAAGTAAAACCAGGCCAGATGGCAAGTTTCAAACATCAGCCTTTCCATACAGACCACCGTAGGCAGCACGAGTTACAATCACCTCCGAGGAAACACTGGCATTTCTGCCGAACTTGTGCAGAGCTGGAAGGGTCTTGCTCAGACTTCCCCAACAAACTCGGAAACATTGTGGGATGAGGCTTGTTGGGCTCACATTGTTTAAATCTTTGACCTCAGGAAGTGCTCCCCAAACTTTGCCTCCATATGAAGGACGCTTACACCAGGAAACTACGGCTATGGACCGCACCCAGAGTGGTGGTGGATGGGTCCTTCTCGGCCTGGAGGGAGGTGGGCAGTGGGGTCCTGCAGGGTTCAGTCGTCGGACCGGTATTATTTAATATCTTCATCGGTGATTTGAACGAGGGTGTGGAGAGCACCCTCTCCAAGTTGGCTGATGATACCAAGTTATAGGGGAAAGTTAGTACACCGGAGGGCAGGGAGCAGATTCAGGCCGACCTGGACAGGTTGGATCAATGGGCAGAGAGAAATAGGATGCAATTTTAATAAAGATAAATGCAAGGTACTCCACCTGGGAAGGAGGAGCCCCAGCACACCTATAGGTTGGGGAGCGTCCTTCTCAGCAGCTCGGAGGCAGAGAGGGATCTTGGAGTCATAATTGACTCCAAGATGAACAGGAGCCGGCAGTGTAATGAGGCCATCCACAAGGCCAATCGCACCCTGTCATGCATGAGCAGGTGCATGACTAATAGCTCAAGGGAGGTGATGCTCCCCCTCTACGTGGTACTGCTCAGGCCGCAGTTGGAGTACTGCGTCCAGATTTGGGCGCCGCACTTCAAGAGGGACGCGGGGAGTCTGGAGAGGTCCAGAGGAGGGCCACTCGCATGATTAGTGGCCTTCATGATAGACCCTACGAGGGGAGGTTGAGAGAGCTGAATCTCTTCAGCCTTCACAAGAGATGGCTGAGGGGAGATCTTGTGGCCGCCTATACATTTATTAGTGGACGTCAACGGGGAATAGGGGAAGCGCTGTTTCCTAAGGTGCCCCAGGGAGTGACTAGGAACAACGGGTGTAAACTAGCTGAGAGTGGATTTAGGTTAGATGTTAGGAAGAAATGTTTCACAGTAAGGGCGGCCAGGATCTGGAGTGGGCTCCCAGGAGAGGTGGTGCTGTCACCTAGCTTGGAGGACTTCAAGAGGAGGCTAGATAGTCACCTGGCTGGGGTCATCTGACCTCGGCCCTCTTTCCTGCCGGGGCAGAGGGGCGGACACGATGATTCATTGTGGTCCCTTCCGACTACAATCTATGAATCATCTTCTCTCCAACAGGCCATGGTTTGCTGTCCGGTGAGCCCACACAACCCCAGACAGCCTCAGGCTTCCTGGGTATAAGCAAGAGTGGATTTTGGCCAAATGAACATCTCTCTTCACCTGCCGGGCCAGTAGAAACACATATAACATGTTCCTCCCCCACCGAGTTCCCTTCTCCTTCTTCGCGTGGAGAGGACATGAGTCCAGGAAGATGTGGGGGGACCCAGAGGCCAGCTCTACGCTGGGCTCCAAACCTGCGCCCCAAACCCTGCGGGATCCCTCTGCGCGGGTACTTAGGTCTCAAGCGGACTGTGATCTTCAGGGTTCAGTAATGTTGCCGAATCTGGACTCCATTTCCTCGTGTTTTACCCTTGAGGTTTCTAACAAGCTCCGCGAGAGTTCACGTGCGACGTAGTGAAATATCTTTGACCACGCTCGGTAGTTTCCCCGCGCGGTTATGCGCTTTGCCGTTGTAAACGACAGCTTCACCCGAGAAGATCAGCTTGGGCTGGATTTGAGAGCACCTGTCCAGCGCGCCCTGAGGAAGAAAGAGAAGAGAGACAAACAATTGCACCATGAATCGCTGCAGGGGGATCCATTGGTGCTAAATCCAAAGCCTAGTCTCAAAGGAGCAATAAGGGAATAAGAGGGGCCACATACACGAATAACATTAAAGCACTGACTGCACCTGTTCTTTCCAACCCCACCCCCAACATTTTGATGACCAGTGGTTTGGTGAGGGCCAACCCTTCTCATGATCCAGCATCTGACTCAGCCACTTCAATACTGCAGGAATGGCCCAGGACCTTCCAGCACGGGTGCGGTTTTTTGGTATTGAGAAAGATTTTCTTTTGGTAGACGTAACAGGCATGACAAGGTGGCCGAGTGGTTAAGGTGAGGGTCTGCTAATCCATTGTGTACTACATGCATGGGTTTGAATCCCATCCTTGTCGTGTGGCATTTTTGTGGAGCGAGGTGGGCACGCTGGAGGGGAGGAACAGGATCCAGCTAGCTCTGGACAGGTTGCAGAGGTGGGCGCATGAGACTAGGCTGGGATTCAACACAGACAAATGCAGGGCAAATGAGCCAGCAGCACACCTATAGGCTGGGAATCACCCCTCTTGCCAACATGGTTGCGGAAAGGGATCTTGGAGTCATCGTTGACTCCAGGACAGACATGAGCCACCAATGCGAGGAAGTGGCCAGCAAGGCTAACCGCACCTTGTTGTGCATCTACAGATGCATCACAAGCAGGTCCAGGGAGGTGATCCTTCCCCTCTATGCAGCACTGGGCACGCCGCAGTTGGAGTACTGCATCCAGATGACGGAGAAGGAGACGCATGCATGCATTTCCAAATCACAGACAAAGCGCGTGAGACAAGCAGCCTGCACATGGAAGAATTTGCATTTGTTTTAATCTGAGAACATTTAACAAGGATGGCCGCATATGTAGGGAACAGATAAGAAAGGCTAAAGTGGCGACCAAACTTAGATTAGCAACAGAAATCACGGACAACCAGAAGTCCTTCTTTAGGTACATGGGGAACAGGAGGAAAACATGGGAGTGTGGGGCCATTCCTCAACAACACAGGAGAGCTGGTTACCAGCACCCAGGAGCAAGCTGAACTCCTGAATGACTACTTCGCCGCGGTCTTTCACTGGACCAAGGGGAAAACAGCGCCAGGTGGAGTACAGGATGAGCACGGCAGGAATAACTGCCTTCCTACTATTGCCGTAGAATTGGCGTGTGATCAACTAAAAATATTAGACATGGACAGGTCAGTGGGACCAGGTGATCTTCATCCAAGAGTGCTGAAGGAGCTGGCCAAAGTCACTGAGGACCCCTTGGTGAAACTCTTCCACAACTCTTGACGCTCTGGAGAAGTCCCTGAGGACTGGAAGAGGGCCAATGCTGTGCCCATCCACACGAAGGGCAGGAGGGAGGACCCGGGTAACTACAGGCCACTCAATGACCTTCAGTCAACTGAAATGTCAGAGGTATTGCCAATTAGCAACAGATGCAATGAATCTCCTGCTCTGTTCAGCATTGCTGAGGCCTCCCCTGGGGTCCTGTGTCCTGGTTTGAGCCACACGATTCAAGAAGGCTGTATCGGGAATTGATTATGCACCAAGTGCTGAGATGCAGCTGCTTCTGGGGTGGGGCATGCTGGAGGCTAGGTCTACAGCACCCCCTGTCATGAAAGAGCCAGGTGCCTGGCATGGGTCATGGTTGATGCTCTCCCAGGGTAACCCTGGCAGCATCGTCATCGTCTGCTGGGGACATGGGGTAGAAGGAGCAGTTCTGCACAGGAGGTGGTAGGGATCGTTTGGGGTCCTGCCCCACCCCACCTCAATGGCGTGGGCAATGCCTTTGGATCCAATGCAAGGAGGCCAATATTTCCCAACTACCTCCAAGCCTTTTTAAGAACAGCAAAGCTCACAGGGATGCACTGTATTGCCCAAGGATGCATTTAGGGACACGGTTCAAAGGAACCTCAGCCAGCTTTCTGTTTTGTGTGCTTATAACTAACTGCAGCTCAGTGTTAGCCTGTAGACAACTCCCTGGCTGATGCAAAGGAACAGCTAGATATTTCCCTTGCACCTACATTGACTGTGCTGCGAAACACTTGAGGCCACTTTTGAGATGCAGACTTCCCTGCTGCCACACTTCACAACTTTGATGTCCAAGTTGGGGTTGCTAAATATAGAGACTCCCCTCAAGGAGTTCACTGGGGGTGATATGCAAGTCTCACACCACTAGCATCCTCCTTCATCTGCACCGGGTATTACTTGAAAGCTGCAGTCACCGACCAGGACACTATTGCCCTAGATATACAAATGCAGAGCAGAGATCGTTCCTACCCTACAGGAGCTTGCAGTGCAAGGACCTGGTTTCACAAAACCCAGCAGCATAGAGCCAAAGCAGCATCTCGGAGGCTGCTGCCAATGTAGTGCCAGACCCCGGCTGTTCCCAGCTTGGGCGAGGCGAGAAGGGTCGTGCAGTCATCGTTCCTCCGCCCTGCACAGCCAGGACCAAGCACAGTGACAGTCTGCAAGTTCCTGAAAGAGGCAAGGGACTGCTCACTGGGCGTCTGCCCCAGATGGAGCACAGGCCGGACCCTGGAGGGATACGCCACGTGCAATGTGGTGCACTAGGGAGCAGCTCTGTGTCTAAGGCACAGTTTTCCAGAGATCCAACAATGCAGCAAGACTCCAGCTTTCCCCACTGTGGGCCTGTGCACTCATGGCACAGCAAGACTCAGGGGCGGGAGCTGTCCCTGGCATGTTTTTACATGATGAACAACACGCCCAGGCACTGCCCTTCTCTTCTGGCAGGGCTCAAGGTTAGGGCAGCTCTAATGCAGCCTTCAGTTTAGTACCAAGAAATGGGGCTCCAGCAGTCCACCATCCCGGTCCCTTGGATAGCGATGTGGTTATGAACAGTTCTTGTGAACACATGCTCCTGTCCTGTTAACAACAGGGCTAAGCAAGATGCTGCTCCAAGCTGGACTGTCTCCTACAGCTTTGTCCCTCTAAGTAAGATCACCCATATAGTAGCCAAACATCTGGCTTGTATTTTATTATGAGTTTTGGCTTCCAAATGGAGAGTCATTTCCTCTGAAGTATACACTCAATATTATGCAAAGGCTTCCCATGCTCATTCTCCACCGCTGCCAGGCACTGTGCTCTGTAGGATCGTTCCTGCAGTACATGGTGGGAGGCGTAACAAGAGCCCCAGCTCAGGTTCAACTCAAAAATACTCCAAAGAAACAACCCCACAATCCAATTTTTTTGGAAAGCCAGTGTCATTTTCAGACTCCCAATACACAGTGTGGACAGACCAGTTCTCCATGCTGCGACACCAGCACACAGAAGTGTTAAACCTCAACCCCACGTGAGGCCCAACGACTAGGGAATCCAACGAACCAATTGCCCGTGGGATCCTGATACCCGTTAGCCAGAGCAGAGCAGGGGAAAACCCAAGCACACGCCGCGCTCAACTGCTTTATTAGAGCGGAGGCAACTTCAGACGGGTGCAGCCAGCGCACACGCCCTGCAGAAGAGCATTGCTTTCGTACATTTATACTTCTCAGTTCACCCTCATTACCATTAACCACGCCCAGTTTCCTTCTGCCCCGCCCACAGTTTCACCCCCGCATTTACATGGAATTGCCTAGGCCTGAGGAACTTGTCCACTCTGCCCCCACATGAGGTTGGCACCCCACTTCACCCCGACTGTCCCTACTTCACCCCGACCATCTTTAGTCACAGGTCTCAAAAGCCTTCTTTATGCACCCATTGGTTTCCTTTCCGTTTGGTTTCAGTTCCTCTACTTCACAATGAAACAAACAGTTAAACAATTAAACAGACTATTAACCATTTAAAGCCCTAAGTAAACAGTGCCTAGTTCAATCTCTAACTTGATTCAGCTCAGCTCAACAAGGGAAAAGGGTGAGAAAGAGCAGATTGCAAAAAAGGTGAGAAAAAGCAAGCATTAGGAAGGAATGCAGGAGCTGTAAGAAATCACCATCCTAACAAGAACTAAGTACCAGCTTGCGCCTGTGTGCATGCACACTCATACAGGCACTGGACAGGGTACATTGGGTGGCTGCTGTTCTGCAAGCCCGCTGCCAAGCTGCCCGGCAGTCCTGGCTGCAGTTTTTGCACCACAAGCAGCAGCCTAAAGAGGAACACGAGTCAGGAGCACAAAGAGGTGCAAGGATCATGAAACTAAGCACTGCCTGTGAAGCAATATTTCCAAGAGCAGCTTGGCTCTGCCAGAGGTGGTGCCTGGACTTGCAAAACAAGCATTGCCGAGTGGGAGAAGATGGTGGTATAGATCTCGGGGAAGTGGAAGAGGCTGCAGATCTTCAGGGTGAGCAATAACAGTGTCCTGGAGATCACCGGGGATCTTGCTCCAGAGGACCCGGCGCATGGGAGCTCTGTCGCCCTTCGGACGTATGCAGCCACTCATGGAAGCGTCCAACCCCCAACCGCTACACGAGCTGGGCCTGGGACCCGGGAGTCCAGGGGTGGGAGCTGCGACCTTGGTGCCCATCGAGGGCAGCCACAGCTGTCCATGCCCTGCCATCCCCATGGGGCCTCGAATCTGCATGGGCTTTGCTCAAGCCGGTGGGCACCAGCCCAGTATGAGTCCTGACCTGCCCCAGGCGATCTGCCCCAGCCCAAAGCATGCTGGGAGATTGCACCAGGCAGCAGAGCCAGGGGGCCTGAGTTATCTCCCTGCTCTGGGAGAGGGAGTCGGGGGCAGGCCAGGAGCCCGGACCCCTGAGCTCCCCTTGCTCTGGCAGGGGCTGGAGGGTTATGCGGGGGATCTGGGAACCCAGGCACCTGGGTGCCCTCCTGCACCCCAGCAAGCGCTCACCCACCTGAGTTCGGTCTTCAGCTCCCCCGCCACGTCTCTGCCCCCCACGGGGAGAAGAGAAGGGGAAGCAGAAAAGCTGGATGGGGAAAGGGCAAGGGGGGCTGAGCCCAGGGCAGGGCACAGAGCACCTCTGCCTGGACGCCCTGCCATGCGCTGGGCACCAGGGGCGCCCGCCCCAACTACATCATCCCAGCCAAGGCTTTTTCTAGCCGGGGCTTCAAAACCTCCAAGGATGGAGATTAGAGAGCCTCTCTGGGAGCCTGTTTCTGTGCTTTACTAACCGCCTCCTGAGCTTTTCCTCTGATCTAACCTAAAC
Source organism: Alligator mississippiensis (assembly GCF_030867095.1). Taxonomy (NCBI): domain Eukaryota; kingdom Metazoa; phylum Chordata; order Crocodylia; family Alligatoridae; genus Alligator; species Alligator mississippiensis. The sequence continues at coordinate 141,167 of NW_026775335.1, read as the reverse complement.
TTGGCTGGATGCAACCTGAGACCAATACCCCTTCTTATACCTAGGCCAACGTCTGCCCGCAAAGGCCAGCCACCTCTCCTATTCCCGCTGTACCCAGCCTGACACCCCCACAGCCAGCCGCAGCTCCTGTCCCTGTTATACCCAGCCCAATGCCCGCAGAGCCAATCGCACCTCCTGTCCCTGTTATACCCAGCCCAATGCCCCCAGAGCCAATCGCAGCTCCTGTCCCTGTTATACCCAGCTCAATGCCCCCAGAGCCAGCTGCAGCTCCTGTCCCCGCTATACCCAGCCCAATGCCCCAGAGCCAGCTGCAGCTCCTACCCTTGTTTTCTGCAGCTGGTCACCCCTGCCAGACCCAGCCACAGCTCCTACCTATTATACCCAGCCTGACACCCCCCAGATCCAACTCGGGGCAGCAGGGAAACTGAGGCAGGAATGGCGTGACCCGCAACCCAGCAGCAGGTTTCCAGCAAGTGGGGTGAGCACCCAGGTGTCCGGGTCTCCAGGCCGTGCTGCCCTCTGGCATTGCTAAGTCAGAAATCTGAAATTATTGTATGGGAAGCTCAAATCCATGGATTTTCTGCAAAACTATCCTACAAAAAAAGCGTGCAAATAAATCTCGTTCTTGCCGTAACATCCCTTTGCCGTATGCTGTTCTCATCACGTCCTCAGTCTTGATCAACAGCTTCTTGGAGGTGGTGGTGGCGGTGGCAGGCCCTGCCCCGGGCCCACACAGCGCGTCCCCAGCACCGCAGCCTTGGGGAGGCCATTGACCAGTGCCATGAAGCCTGGCTACTCACACGGCTGGTCCAATATCTCAGCCCGAGCCTGGTCTGGCCCGCTTGCAAGACAAGTGCCGAGTCCTGTCCCCAGCAACGCTGGGCTGGGAGCGGGGGAGAGGAGACTTGTCCCCACCTGGATGTGGACGTGTGCAATGTGCCCAGATGTGCTTCCCAGATGTGGGGGTAGCAGCTGGCCTAGAGGACCTGCTGCAGCTGGAGCCTTTGGCTGCACCAGGCCAGGGCGCTGAGGGGGTTGAACCCTGACCCCATGTTCCCGGCGGGGACGTGGTCAATCCCCCACCCCGGGGCACCTGGAAGAAGGCCCCGGCCCAGCCCCGTCTCCTGGGACTGCAAGGGCGGGCAGCCGGCACTGCCCCGTGCACAGCACAGAACCGGGGGCCAGTTTCAGGCTGGATGTAAGGAAGAATTTCTTTATTATCTGAGCCCCCAAGGTCTGGAATAGCCTGCCGCCGGAGGTGGTTCAAGCACCTACTTCGAACACCTTCAAGAGACATTTGGATGTTTATCTTGCCGGGATCTTACGATCCCTGCTGACTTCCTGCCCCTGTGGCAGGGGGCTGGCCTCGATGATCTTCTGAGGTCCCTTCCAGCCCTAATGTCTATGAATCTACGAATCAATGAATTCATGCCACAAAAAAATGCGTGTGCACTTTGAAGATACAGCATCATCTGTTGAGCATCATGCACACAGGGTCGGGACCAAGAGCTTTCAGCGTTGCCCAGCCAAGGTCATTGCAGGCCCGGCTGCCCGTGCTCTCTGGCCTGCTCTGTCTTCCTGGACCTGGTCCTGGGGAAGACTCCAAGCAAGGTATCCTAGAGGGGACCCTGCCGCAGTGGTCAGGTGGGATGAACGGGGACCCTGATTTCTTGCCGTGACCCCAGTGACACCAGTGCAAGAAGGAAAAGATGGCTGGATACAGCAGTGCCCTGCAGAACAGGGCCTGTGACCAGCCATGGCCTCTCCAGGGGAGTTCAAGCCCTGGCACCTCATGTGGACGTGCTCTGGTGAGATGCTCACGGCAGGACTGGTCCTGAGCACCCAGAGAGCAAGGGCAGGATGACCCGGACATTTCCCAGGTCACCTTTATATCCCATGGTGACAAGAGTGGGGAAGAGGGCAGGCTTGGATCCCACAAGCTGCCACAGCGCTGAGGGACCCCATGTCCTCACATTTACTGGGATCTCTGCATGTGTCAGGCCAGGGAGCTGGACCCCAGAGGTGAAAGCTCCCACCTGGACGGCACCTGCATAGAAATCCTGATGTGATCTGCCACCTGAAACCTGGCCTGACCCGGCCTGAGGAAGGGGTCAGACTCCTCTGGGAAGTGGAGGGGGAGAAAACCCTCAGGGCAGATGGGAAGCAATGACTAGGGGAACGTGCAGGATGACGTGCTGAACCAAACCCAAGCACCTTCTCTTCAGTGAAGCCCTTATGTGAGCCCAGGGAAGGTTTCATCAGGATTTGCAGAGAGCAGAGAGGCCTGAGGATCTGGCCCCAGGGCTCGGGGTTACCCAGGACCCTGCCCCAGGGCTGTCCCTGTGCTTCGCTGCCGGCCCCAAGAGTCACGGTCAAAGGTCGTCCGGGGCCGGGGACCCCCGCAGGCCAGGCCAGACCCCCGGCGCCCACAGCCCTTGTCCCGGGGGGGATGAACACTCTGGTTGCCGTGGCAACGGTGCAGTTGCTTAAAAGTGTGACATCACAATCCCCAGCCTAACTGTCAGCCCGGCTCCGCCCAGCGCGCTCGTGGCGTCGCCGCAGCCAGTCGCACGTCCCGGTCGGCAGTGTTTGCGGAGTTAGTTGATTCGCTGTTAGTTGGTTTGTTATGTTTGTTAGGTCGTTAGTTCGATAGTTTGTTATTTCAGTAGTTCATTAGTTCATTCATTCGTTAGGTAGTTCGTTAATTCGATAGATAGTTTGGTACTTCATTAGTTTGATAGTTTGTGAGTTCAGTAGTACATTAGTTCAGTAGTTAGTTCATTAGGTAGCTACTTCATTGGTTAGATAGATCGTTAGTTCCTTCATTAGTTAGACAGTTAGTGAATTAGTTCCTTAATTCAGTAGATCAGTAGTGTATTTGTTAGCTAGTTAGTTAGTTTAGTTAGTTAGTTAGGTCAGTAGTTAGTTTCCTGTCGTTCCCCACCCGAGCGGCGGGAGCGCGCGCCTGCAGGAGCCGTGAGTGCCCGTTCACGGGACTCACGGTCCCGTGGTGGGGCAGGGGCTCAGGCTGTGCCAGGCCCAGGACGCGGCCCCGGGCCTCGTCCCTGCTCTCGCCAGCCCGGTCCTCTCGCCCTCCTGCAGCTCAGGGCTGCGTTTGGTGCAGATGCTGCGGCGCGAGAAGCTGCCACCGCTGCGCCTGCGCTCCAGCACCCCGGGTGAGGGCTGGGCACGGCCCCCACGGCACCAATGGGGGTGGGCGGCACGGGAGGCTTCAGGCCCGGCAGGGTTTGCCTGGCAGGCCAAGCCCCGCTGTGCCAGGTCCAACCTGGACAGACCCGGCTCCGTGCCCCCAGCTGTGCCCCCTGCTCCGCACCAGCCAGGTCCTGGAGACGGGGAGCAGGACTGGCCCCCACGGGCTCCTCACTCTGCCCCGGTCCTGGCCCTGCCCCTCCCCGAGTCTTGCCCGTGGCAATGGCCCTGCTGCCCTCTACTCTCTTGCAGGCGGGCCACACGGGCTCTGGGACCCCCGTCCTCACAGCGGTGCTCAGTCCCCCCAGCCTGATGCACAGCCCTCGTCTCCCCTCAGCACCAGATGCCACCCTGGGCGCAGGCAGGCGGGCAGCAGACAGACTCCCCGCCATTAAGGGCGCTGCGGATTTACCTCCCCTGGGGGCAGGCCAGGAGCGGAGGGAGCCTGCACCCGGTGAGTTTGGGTCGCCTGAGCTGGGGGGCTTGTGCAGTTGTGTGGGGAGGGGGCAAGGTCTCTGCATGGGGGCACCCCCTCTCCCTCCTCGGTCTCCATTCCCAGGGGTCGAGCTGATCCAGCCCCTCCAGCCCCACGGCACTTTCTTCCACCCTCCAGATGCCTGTTTGGGCCAGGAGACCCCTCCCCAGTCTTACTGCCCCTCATCCCTTCGTGCCCTGGCACCCACCCACTTGTAAGCAGAGTGGGTGCAGCTGACGCGGTGCCCCTTGTCCCCCCAGGACCAGGAGCAGTGCCGGGGGGAAGTGGAGGGGTGGGGGAGACCCTCCCAGCTGTGCGGGGCAGCTCTGCCAGGGCCGAGATGTGGCCGGACCCTCCCGCTGCCGTGAGTCTCTGCCCTGACCAGGGCGGTTGGGGTCTGATCTGGGGGTCAGGGGTCTCTCCCCAGGTGCCCTGTGCTCCTCCCAGCCCCATGCATGGCATGAGATCCCGGGGGAGAATCTCGCTCCCTGCCGACTCCACGGGCCCTGCAAGAATAAGGGAAGGGGTCGTGGGCTCATCCCCCGATACCAGGGACAGTCCTTCCCAAACCAGAGTGTCGGAGGGCACCTGGGACCCTGAGTGGGAGGTGGGGGCTCACCTGAGATGGGTGGTAACAGCCAACCCCTGGCACCCCCGGGACCCAGGCCTGTGAGCCCTGCCCAACCCCAGGGCTCTGGGGGCTGCCATCCCTGCACCCTGGGGAGATGGGGAACTCGCTGCCCAGGGGAGTCCATCGCCCCAGCAGCTCTTTCCTTCCCCAGACAGAGAAACCCCATGGCAGGCAGCGCCGTCAGCAGGTGAGCGGGACCCAGGCGGGCTGGGGGCTGTGAGGGAGACCGAGTGCGCTGGGCATGGCTGCATGGAGGGGTAGACCAGAGGGACAAGGCTGGGGCTGGGCTGGGGGATGATGGGTGAATGAATGGCCAGAGGGACACATGGGGTCAACCGGTGGCTACGTGTGCAGACAGACAGGCCATGGCGTGACGTCTCCCTAACCTGCACCGTCTCGTTTGCTGCAGCTGGAGCTGGAGGCGCTTCGGGCCTGGCTGGCACAGGCAGAGCAGGACATGGAAACTGTGCTGTCCTGGTAGGTGTGGGGCTGGGGAGGGAGCTGGCTGTTCCCGTTGTGCGGCACAGGGCTCGGGGCACAAGCCCAGGGCCCATCCCACCTTCTGTGCATGTTTCTGCCTGGGGAAGGGGTGTTTTCTGGGACGGCACCATCCATCTCTCTCAGCCCAGTAATGGTTTTTTGTCTCCACAGTGCACGGCAAAGGGAGGAGCGGCTCCGGCTGAGTTTGTGCGGGGCAGGGGTCCTCAGGGCTGTGGGGCAGGGGAGGGAAGAGGTTGAGGCCAAGCTTGGCCAGGCTGGGGGACATCCCAGAGGCTGCTGAAGCTGGAAGCAGAGTCCCGACACGTGGCGTGCGGGGAGAGGAGGGACCTGATGGGTGCGCAGGGAGGTAACGCTGGTGGGTGCGGGGCCCGATACGCTGGGCGCAGGCATGGGCAGGCTCTGACGGGCTGGGGCGATTCTCGTGCAGGCCCAAGTGGAGGCGCTGAGGAGCCAGAACCTCTTCCTGGTGCTGGCCCTCAAGGCGCAGAGGGAGCAGGGCTGCGAACAGGACGACAGCCCCACGGAGGTGAGTCCTTCTGCATGCCCCTGCCCCAGGGGAGGGGGAGTGTGCGTGTGCCCGTGTGTGCACAGGGCAAGGCTGGCCCCTGCTGTGCCAGCCCCCCAGTGGAGGCGACGGGGGGTTGCCCTGGGGGGAGGGCTTGTGTGTGCAGCGCTGGGCACCATGTGAGCTGTGTGGATGGCACAGTGGGACCGGTGGGGTGACAGGTCTGTGCTGCACTGACCTCCCCTGCTCCCTGGGTTACTGCCCCCCAGCCTCCCCACATACTCCACCACATGCCAGCGCTGGCCCACGGGCTTGATTTTCTCTTCACTGCTATGTTACTTTTTCATTTGCACCAGACTCCCATGGATATGGAGGGGATGGCGGAGGAGTGCTGGCCACCCTGGAGGGGGTAAGTCGGGGACAGAGAGGGCAGGGTGAAGTGCGGGGCTGTCCTGGGTAGCTGGTGGGCTCTGGGCCAGGCTATGGCATGTTGCAAGTGGTGCTGTTTGCAGGTAGGGGAGTCCTTCCTTCTCCGGTGCTGGTGGGGATGGATTCAGTCCAGGACCCGTTTCTGACCAGCTCCTTTTTGTGCAACCAGGAGCATTAGCTCCTGCCAGGAAACGGAGGCAGGGTCCCATGAGGTCAAGGGGACGCAGAATTTGACAGAGGCGAGTCTTCGTTTGAGTGCTCGCCTCCATGACGGGCAGGGGTTCTGGAGAGAGGGGAGGCCGGGGCATGGGCTGGTGGAAGTGGTAGGGCTTGGGGGTTTGGGGTGTCTGCGAGGTGACCAGTGTCTCTGCCTCCCACCCCCAGTGCTGACACGGCGGCAGAGGGGAGGAGGCGAAGGTGGGGAGCACTGAGCAGGTGAGTTGCCAGGACTTCACCCCAGGGTTTGGAGGTCAGAGCTTCTGGCCCAGGTCAGGCCTGCTGGGACAGAAATCCCCGCTGAACCAAGTGTGAGAACCACGTACTGCTCCCAGTTGAGGAGACTCTCCTTTACCCTTTGGTTGTTCCTGGGTGTGAGCAGAGGGGCCGATATCCAACCCCATCCCGCTCACACTAGTTTCTTCTCACCTGGCCTGTACCCCACCCTGCGCGTGCCCTGATTCTGCCCTTCTCCCACAAGTTTCACCTGGCCTGGATGGTCCCATGCTGTTTTGCCCCCAGATGAACAGCTGAACTCCTCCCCTCCCCATGCCCCTCCGTCCTCCCTGTTCATGATGCATCTGCCACTGTGATGAGCACCCCTGAACTTTCACTACAGTTTCTATACTTCGAAAACAGCTTTATATGTTTAAAAAAATATATTTTATCTAACCAAGGACATAAAATAGGTTGTTTAGGCTAAAAAAGATCGCTTGTTGCTTAGTTGTTTAATTGCTGGCCTCGCTAAAAAAGAAGCTATATCAACAAAGTCCCAGAAAAGGAAGGGGGGTTACTTGGGAGAGAGCTGGAAGGGGGGTTACTTGCTGGGCTTGCTACACATTTCATCACATCAACAAGTTTAACCTGTTACATAGCTATATAAGGCAGACGCCCACTGGGGTGGGGGTGCTTACTTTATAAACGATTGCCAAACACCACTTTCTACACAAAAATAAAGATTAAGTTAGATCCTTCACTCCTGTGTGTTTATTGACACAAGCGCACCGGACACGAACTCACTGTCCTTTGGAGACAACAATTTCTGGCGACCCAGATGGGACCCTAGCTGACTGCCTTGCCCGGTCCACCTTTTCGGCTCCGGCAACAACTGTGGACGGCGCGAGGGCCAGGCACCACCGACCTTATTCGTCGGAGGTCTGACCGTCTCCTGGTTGCCTGACGGAGTCGTGGAGAGGTACAATGGCGCAACGCTTGAAGGACCAACTTAATCGGGCGGGGCGAGGGAGGTTTCAACGGACTGGTGAGTACTTCTTTCCATATTTTGAGCAGGTTGGGGAAGAGACGGCTTTAAAAGTTCCGACCGTGTAGACGCCCTAGGCGAGTGAGATCGGGTGGCAGCCCCGTGAGCTCCCTTTGATCAGTTTGGTTCTGAGGCTGAGCGGCGGTCGCCGTCCGGTAGTCGGACAATGGGAAGTAACCAGTCCAAGATTCCACCCTGCAGTCCCTTAGGATGCATTTTGAAAAACTGGCCAAAGTTTGGAAGCGACCCTATGATGAAACAACAGATGATTCGGTATTGCAATACATGTTGGCCACAGTACCAACTTGCGGATGCTGCAGCCTGGCCGGAGAATGGGTCTTTGGATTATAGCACTATCTTGCAGTTAGTTGTTTTGTAGGCGCCAAGGGAAGTGGGATGAGATGCTTTATTAGAGGCATATATGACTTTGTATAGGGATGGGGTTACACAGAAGTCGTGTGGGATATTTAGGGGAAGCGGGGTAATGGCTTTACGGGGGGTCACCACAGTATGTCCGGAGGAGCCGGAGGAGGGAGACGTGCAGTTGCTAATTGCTCCCACGGCTCCCCCATCTTATCCTGTGAGCCCTGCGTCACCACAGGGGACTTCCACTTTCTGCGCAGAAATAAAGATTAAGTTGGATCCTTCACCCCTGTGTGTTTATTGGCACAAGTGCACCGGGCACGAACTCACTGTCCTTTGGGGACAACAACACCAAGTCTCTGGACTCGGGCCTGCACATAGGATGCCCGCCAAAAGACTTTGGCACAAATTACAAATGGGCACCCACAGACTCCCCACAGTTGGCATTGGGAAACGGTCCTATACTTCCCATCCCACCCTGCAATTCCACCATCTCTAGGTCCTTCCCATGGGAACAACACTGAGAGAGAGTGCATTTGGCATCTGCCTTTCACCCTCTTCAATGTGGGGACATCCTACAACACCTTTGTGGCTACGAGTTCCAGACCTCCAGCATGACGGGGCTCCAGCACTGTGCCCTGACCTGTCGGCAGTGGATTGATAACCGTGTGTCCTTCCATATATTTCGATGTGATATTTTTCTCTGTCTCTCTTAGTAAAGGTGGTTCTTGATGAATGTGCTCCACGTGTTTTGTTTGCCCCCGTTTCCCCATGGGTGAGGTCAGACAGGGGATTCCCTGCTTTCGTGGGTGCTGATTTCTGTGAAATCATGAAGGGTGCAGAGAAAGGGAAGAGGTGCCTAGCCATGAGAGCCTGAAGTCAGTCAGATGTCGGGTTCTAGATGAAATAAGATCGGAAGAGGCTTGTGCTCTGTCTGTCTGTCTATTTGGAAAGCTTATGCTCTCAATGCATATTTGTCTTATTTAATTAGCTGATAAAGGTGCAACTCTACCTTGCTTTATTACTGAAGGAATCAATGGCCCATTTTTCCAGGCACTGCGTGGCATCCTGCTTATGCTGCACAGCGGTACAGCCTCAGCATCTCCACCTCATCACATTGGCATGCTCCAAGGATGTGGCCTCCAGCAGTGCCGTAGCAAGGCGGGGGGCGAGTGGGGCGACTGCCCTGGGTGCCGAAGCGAAGGGGACGCCGAGAGGCGCTCCCCAGCTGGGGCGGGAGCAGGACGGAGCCGTGAGGGGCTTATCTGGAGAGATGGGGATGGGAAAAGGGTGGCTTGTGCCGCTGCGTACACTCCTGGCAAGCATGGGGGGGTGCCCCCCCGATCTGTGCAGGGGGCTAGGGCGGGCTGCCACTGCGGGGTTTGTCCCAGGCATCAAACTTTGGTGCTTCGGCACTGGCCTCTAGGGTGGATCTACCTAAGCCACGTTCTGGCTTCCAGATCTCCGGGAGTCTCCCCAGCCTGGGCAGCCCCTCCTCCCAGCCTAACTCCTCCCCTGCTCAATTTTCCTTCCTTCCTCCTCTTTCTCCCTGTTATACGTTTAATTAGCTCATAGAGCATACTGTTATGTATGCATGTGTCATGGGGTTGTAATTCCTGGGTTCATCCTGTGCCTCAGGGTACCTGCTGGTTGTTGCTGGGGGCTGTAGGGGCCAGAAAGAAATATTTATTCCCCTTAAAGGCAGAACCTGGCCTCTGATACAGTGCTCAGTTCTTGGTTTGGGGCCTTCCTTTGAAGCCTCAGAGAGCAGCTGGCTATTTCCAAGCTGAAACATTAAGGAAAAGGGGGGTAGCGGCAAGATGACACAAAGTGATTTCAGGTGGGAAAGACCCAGGTGGAGTGCGAGGAACTACAGAAGGATCCTGCATGATTGAGTGACTGGGCAATGAAATGGCAGATAAAAATCCAGCATTGATAAGTGTAAAGTGATGCAAATGGGCAAAAATAACCCATGCTTTACCTATTATGGGCTCTACACGAGCTGGTACCACACAGGAAAGAGATCTGGGAGTAATTGCGGACAGCTGGATAAAAAATACCAGCTCGATGGCTAAAAAATACCAGCTGGATGGCTAAAGAAGAGAATTGTGAATGAAACAAAGTCTCAGGATTCCCCTTTATAAATCCATGGTGCCCCCACACACTGAAGACTGTGCCCAGGTCTGGTCCCCGCATCTCAAGAAGGAAATCGAAGAACTAGAGAGGGGCACCAAGAATCATGAGTGTCACAGAGGGGCTTCCTTCCACATGAGAGCCGGTAAAAGAGGCCAGGTCTATTCAGTTTAGAAAAGACCTGCTTGAGGGGGACCATGTGAAGGGTTTACAAGATACTAAATGGGGAAGAGTAAGTCAATAGGGATTTATTATTGACTCTCTTGCAGTACAAGAACTGGGATGCCAGGATGAAACTAGTAGGGAGTATGTCGAAAGCAAACACAAGGAAGTTTTTTTCCACCCAGCAGGTCATTAGAGTGTGGGACCCGTTGTACCAGATGTGGTGGAAACTGTTCAAACAGGGATTGGACATATTCTTGGAGGAAAGGGGCATCAGTAGGTATTGAGCACAGGAGTGAGGGGCACGGCCTCTGAATCAGGGCTTCCTAGACCTTTAATGCTGGAGGCTGCAAGTGAGAAACCATGGATAGCCCTGGTCAGACACAGTTTAGTCTCCCTTCCAGCATGTGCTGTCTGCCATGGTGTGACACAAGAGACTGGGCAAGACAGACCTGTGGTCTGACCCAGTATATAGGACTTCTGTGCTTAATTCAGTGTGGAGGAGATGGCTTGGTGCCGTGAAGGAAGGAGCTGGTAGTCGGGATCCAGGACTCCTAGGTTTCATCAATAGATCACTAGTTCTGGGATCCAGGACTCCTGGAAGTTTCATCCTAGCAGCTTGGCTAAAATGCTAGGGGGCCCCAGCATCAAAAGCCTACGTTCCCTCTCTGCAGCTACATCCCCATGGGTTTGCTCCCCCCAGAGTAGTTCATGCCCTGAGTGCAGCCAGGCAGGGTCTGTTGCCCCCTTATGAGCTCACAAGGACCCTCCCATTCTGACCTCACGATGATGTCACTCCCTGACTACCTCCTAGGGCCCAGGGACCCTCAGGTGGGCAGTTGCCAAGAAAGAGGTGGAGGAGGGAGGTTGCTGTATCTTCTGCTCCACCAACTTGGCAACTTACCAGCATGGATTTTCTGGTCAAATTCATCCTGGTTTTACTCGTATCTCAAGTGGGCTTTTGGCTTTGCAGGTAGGTGGGGGGGGGCAGAGGGGAGGAGGCTTCTGGGCTTTGCTGGATGTCTCCTCCTCTCCTTTCTGCTCCATGTGTCAGGATGTTCTTAACCCTCTTGTAGAGGCAGGGGAAACACCCTGGAACTGGGTCAATTAAGGCAGTTTCCTTGAGTCTTCCCAGGGATAACTGTTCCCCTGGCATGGTTTAGTACCCGCCTCGGGGTTGGGGCTTCAAGCCCACTTTCTGGAAATGGGAGGCTCCTCCCTAGCTTGCATCTGCGGCCGTATGTATGACTGAGGGCAGGCGAAACTTGGGTGCATCTTAACACCAAGTCCCTGGACTCGGGCCTGCACGTAGGATGCCCGCCAAAAGACTTTGGCAAGATCTGAAGCCCCTGGCGGGGGTGGAGGATGTTTGCCAGTTGTAGGGCCACTTATGGTTTGGACTGACTCATGAATTTACACTCGATTCGGCTGGTTTGGCTTGCAATATGAAACATTTCTTTAAAAAAACCCCGAACTAAACAAAACAAAACCTGTTTTTAGAGGCGTTGGGTGTCGGCTGCAACTGAGGCCGGGGATGGTGACAGGGCTGTGCTAATGCTCCTGCTGGGACGACAGGCTCCTGGCTAGAGGGTCTTGTCCCTCTGCTCAGGGTCCCCGTGGGGATGGTGGGACCTGCCGGGCGGGCACCAGTTCTCCGGCCCTGTGGGGTCCAGGGAGCTGCCCTCTAGCCCGCTGCTCTCTGTGTGTGCAGACCGTTCGTCGGAGGCTGAGGCAGATACTGGGAAGAGCCAAGCTGGGAGGTGAGTAGCCTCGGGCCCTGGCCTGGGGCAGGAAACAGCACGGCCCCCTGCCTCCTCCCAGCCCATGGGAGCCACGGAGGAGCAGCCAGGGCCCTGCTCACAGGCTGGGGGTGCCGGCTGGGGAGGGGCAGAGTCTCCCCAGGCCCACGCCAGCTCCTTCCTCTCTCCCTTACAGCAGCTGGGGGACACGTGGAGGAGACACCACCACGCCAGTGCACACAGTAAGCACTGCCCTGTGCCCCTGCAGCCTCCCGGGGCCTGAGAGACCCCTTTCTGCCAGGGATGGGGCTGGCTCAGGAAAGGGAGGAGGGGAGGGGGCAATGCAGCCATATGAGACGGACCAGCCTCAGTGCTGCCCCACAAGCCAATCCACAAGCCTGGTGGGGAAAGCGGGATGGGACCCAGTCAGGGGAGACCCCTGGCTCCAGCCAGCCCCAGCAGGGAAAAGCGACCCGTGCTAGCAGCTCGAGGGCTGTGGCAAGAGAAAGCCTAGCCGGCACCCCCAGAGACACCAACAGGCTCCCCAGGGAGAGGGGACAGGGTGCAGGGCCAGGCCCTTGGCCGTGGAAGGAAGGAGGGAGGGAGGGACCAAGAAGTGCCCTGTGGGGGCAGCCAGGCCCGCACCCAGGCCAGACCACGTAGAGCCCCCTGACTGGGCGCAGCTCCTGGCCTCCATCCTGACCTCCCTCAGCGCTCATGACCTGCAGCTCCAGTTTGTTGCTGACCTGCTGAAGAAGCAGTGCCCCCAGGGTGTCAGTGCCATTTGCCCCCACCAGACCCCTGTGCCAGCTGCCTTCTCCACCCAGCTGGATGTCCAGGCTCAAGGCCAGGTCCGCGCCCACAAGATAAGCCTGAGCTACAGGCTAGATGCCCCCGGCGGGCCAGCTCAGGAGGGGCCGCCCACAGGGGGCTCCCGGGGGACACGGAAGGGGGTGAAGGGTCAGGCGAAGGCAGGGACATCTGAGCAGGGCCTGGACAATGCCACGAACGTCTGGCTCCGCACATCCCAAGCCCCGGATGGGGTCTGTCAAATGAGTAGCAAGAAGCAGCAGAGGAAGCCAGGTGGCTCTTTGGGCCCTGGCGGCTGCCAGGGACCCCTTGAAGAGCCTCAGCGCTCATCTCCAGGGGACCCCTTGGGTCCTGCCCATCTGGACCAGAAGCCCCTGGAGAGGGAGCCAGAGGCAGGACAGGAGGCTGAGGAGACCTTCCCACCAACGACCCCGAACTGTCTCTGTCAGCACCAGCACCACACATTTCCCCCCCCAGCAGATGGACGGAGCCACTTCTCTCCTGGCCACCAAAGAAAAGAAACGCCAGACCAGGACCCCATCGGTGCCCAGAGAAAAGGTCCCTTTGTGCCGCCGCTTCCTGAGGTGCCTCCAGCGCACCTTCTCCAAGCCCTGCCTCACCACGAGGGCCCGGCTGTCCCGGGATCCACGGAACAAGGTCCCCAACGTCAGGCTCACAAAGCCTCCCTTGCGCCATCAGGCCTCCAAGGTGGCGCCCCACTGGCACCTCCCAGTCCCCACCTGCCTGCTGGGAGGGACACCCAGGAATCCACCTTCTCCCTGGGCTCGGGCAGGTGCTCGCCCTCCTGGTCGTCTTCTTCTAGGGCACTGTTATCTTTTCCCATCTGCATCACAAATGGGCACCCACAGACTCCCCACAGTTGGCATTGGGAAATGGTGGTATACTTCCCATCCCCCCCTGCAATTCCACCATCTCTAGGTCCTTCCCATGGGAACAGCACTGAGAGAGAGTGCATTTGGCATCTGCCTTTCACCCTCTTCAACGTGGGGACATCCTACAACACCTTCGTGGCTACGAGTTCCAGACCTCCAGCATGACAGGGCTCCAGCACTGTGCCCTGACCTGTCGGCAGTGGATTGATAACCATGTGTCCTTCCATATATTTCGGATGTGATATTTTTCTCTGTCTCTCTTAGTAAAGGTGGTTCTTGATGAATGTGCTCCAGGTGTTTTTTTTGCCCCGGTTTCCCCATGGGTGAGGTCAGACAGGGGATTCCCTGCTTTCGTGGGTGCTGATTTCTGTGAAATCATGAAGGGTGCAGAGAAAGGGAAGAGGTGCCGAGCCATGAGAGCCTGAAGTCAGTCAGATGTCGGGTTCTAGACGAAATAAGATAGAAAGAGGCTTGTGCTCTGTCTGTCTGTCTATATATTTGGAAAGCTTATGCGCTCTATGCATATTTGTCTTATTTAATTAGTTGATAAAGGTGCAACTCTACCTTGCTTTATTACTGAAGGAATCAATGGCCCATTTTTCCAGGCACTGCGTGGCATCCTGCTTACGCTGCACAGCGGTACAGCCTCAGCATCTCCACCACATTACATTGGCATGCTCCAAGGATGTGGCCTCCAGCAGTGCCGTAGCAAGGCGGGGGGCAAGTGGGGCGACTGCCCTGGGTGCCGAAGCGAAGGGGACGCCAAGAGGCGCTCCCCAGCTGGGGCGGGAGCAGGACGGAGCCATGAGGGGCTTATCTGGGGAGATGGGGATGGGAAGAGGATGGCTTCTGCCGCTGCGTACACTCCTGGCAAGCATGGCCAGCTTGAATGCATCGAACTAATCCAATCTTCTTCTAAAAGCTAAGAAATATTGATGTGCTGATAGGAGAGCCATCAGGCATTGGAATAAGCTACCCATATTAGTCGTGGAGTCTAAGCAATCGAGCAATGACAGAGCCTGCGGTGGTACTAGCCCCCGCGGGAGCTGCCGCAGCATCTGGGAGCCCAGCCTGAGACACCCAGGGCTGGATGTGCAGGAGGGCCAAGCACCTCTGGTCTCCAGCAACTTCAGCTGCACCTGGGGCTGCTCAGCACCTCTGGAGATTGGCTCTGGGATGAGGCAACACTTGGGGGCCCCAACGCCTCATGGGAACAGGCCCATCCGTGGCTCATGTCACCACCCCCCCAACCCATATGATGTGGCCAGGTAGGTGGAGACAGGGCGGCTGTTCCTCCGGCACAGGACCAGGGGCAGGAGCAATGGCTCACGGCAGGAAGGGACCCTACAGGTGGCATCAACACGAAGATGCCTCTGGAGTTGGATCAGTGAGGAGGGAATTGGCGTTCCATCATTCAATGATATAGGGATTAATAACGCAAGTCTAAGATTACAGAAACTACCGTTAACTTTGAATTCAAGATCAATTAATGTATCCTACCCTAACATTACCTCAAAGAATTCAACCTAGACCACTGTTAGGGGATCAAGTACCATTGATTATATGTTGATTAAAAAGCTTTTGACAGTACAGATGGAATTAAACTTTGGGAGAAATTGCTGAATTATGGGATTGACCCTTCTCTTTTGCACCTGCTGATAGAATATTATAAAGATACATGGGCCCAAGTTAGCAGGGGCCTGAGGGTCAAACTTGCACAGAAATTTCAGCTACAGAAGGGGGTTGGTGAGACAAGGATGTATTTCGGCCCCTTTGTTACATGAATGACATTATCAGAAACATGCAGGGTGCTCATTCTCACCCCCCAAAATTACTAGTAATTCCAATTCCTGTTTTGATGTACGTGGATGACACCATTACATTGTCAAGAACCCCCATTGGGTTACAGAGAGCAATTACAACTTTTCAGTATCTTCTGTGGACAGAACAATTTAAAGATAAATTATGATAAACCCAAAATAATGTCTTGGGGAAGCTGTTTGATGCAATAACCATGGAACACGCGGGGAAGTGAACTCAAAGTTGTTAAAACCTATGGGTACTTGGGTACGAGGTTTACAGTTTTTCCATCAAGGAAACAAACACCACGTTCAGTCGTTTAGAACTGAGGCAGCCCAACCAGTCGTGGCTATAAAGAAACTGTATGAGACCACAGCAGGAGGATCATCAGTCTAAGATCCTGTATTAGTATATCAAGTCAAAGTTGAATCTCAGATCCTATATGGCGCTGAAGTATGGGGTTACGCTGCCAGAAACCATGAAGACATATATCAGAATAAGTTTCTTGGAGCTCTTTTGGGTCTTCCTCCAACTCTTTTTTGAGATTAGAGATGGGATTAGATTCTACAATCTATGAATTGGGCGGGGGGGGGGGCGGGGAAGGTATTTACAGCTGGATCTCAACAATAAATGGTGATCCTCTTTGACTAGACTCAGGACTGAAAAGCTGCCTACAACTGTTTTGGCTGAGTGTCGACTTTCCACTCCAAGAGCCCAACTCCACTAGGAGCTCTGGAAGCGATCCATTAGGTTTTAAAATGTTCTTCATATGACAACGTATGGAGAAAGTATCTATCACCATTCTTGCAGAAATACTTTTCAAACAGAGAGAAATTAATCTGACTTTTCCAGCAAACAGATCTATACTTAGTAAGCCGTCTTGCAATTTTTGCTTATAAGGCTACAGCGATCAGAGCAAAACATTCTTTACTGTTGATGAGGCTGATAAACTTTATCACTGTATTTGATTTTACTGTGTCGGGGCTCTCATCGTACCAGTCCCTCGCACTAATCAAGCACGCCAGTCTGCGTTGCCCGTTCCCCCTAAACCCGAGAGATGGCGAGGCCACAAGGCTGGCAGGAGCCAACAGCTCTTGGGATTTGGCAGCCTTTCTGAGCACGTCCGCTGCCCTTGCACACCCCAACAACCGGGTATTTGCACAGCACTGAACTAAACCCACGGCTCTCCAGTTTCCTAGACGTCAGGCGTCCCTCAGAAACTGCCCATTTCACCCGAGTGGGTTTTTTTGTCACAAATCATTTTTGCCCCGTCGCAAAGCGCTGAGAAAGCCCCCAACACCGCAAGGCTTTGAACTGTTGATTCCTGTATGAAAGCCCCCACGTTTCTCCTCTGGTGAATCAGGCGTGCACGCCGAACAGGGCTAAACACCACCCGGCACGCGCAGCACCCGCGAAAGCGACACCCCAGACGCCGCGCGCCCCAATCGAAACAGAAAGCCTTCGTTTGGGAATCAGGACCGGAAGCCAGCAGGTCCCAACAGCACCCCTCCTCTTTCAAGCCCCTTGCACAAGTATCTGCCAGCTCCTTGCTGCAGTTTTCACTAAACACACGTGTTATCTTTAGCCCGTCATTCGGCTAATCTCTGCCTTCGCACCGAACACCTAGACACGTCCCTTTTCCTTTTCTAGCGCCTATAACACCTCATTAGTCTGCTTCCAGCCGCCCAGCCCTGACCAGGCCGACCAAACCACCCAACCGCGTCACACGGAATGGCGCCCAACAGCCGCCAACAGTCGCATTTAAGAGCTCGGAGCCTCGACGGGCGTCCGGCGGAGCCAATCGGCCGCCGCCGCGCCGCTCCTCCAATGGGAAGCGGCGTAGCGAGAGGAAGCGCTCGCCCCTTCCTTGGCCCCGCCCCGCTGGCCGCGGGGGGCGTGTCCTGGGCGAGGGGGCGCCGCGGTCGCTGCTGCGGGCATCTGTTCTCGTTGTTCGGCTGATTTTCGGGGAATTAGGAACTTGCTTTTCTTTTCCGCCTCCCCCTTTTTCCTTGGGTGATCTCCGAGTCTGGGTCCTCCCCCGCGATGCGCCCGCCATCAGTTTCTCGGTTGTGTTTGGGGGTGAGTTTTGGGGGGGGACGTGTTAAAGTATCCTTGTTAAAAATAAATGAATAAATGGACAGCTGCTTTTCTTCGGGGCGGGGAGAAGCCCGAAGTCGCGTGCCCCCCGCTCGCCCGTCCCTCCCACGCTGGCGTTGCTGGCAGGACGGGTCTTCAGTTATTTTTACCTTCTCGCTGGTGGAGGTTGCGAACAGGTCGTAGCGGCACCGAATCCATCTTCAAAAAAAAAAGGAAAAAAAAAAAGACCCCTTTTTTTCCACCCCCACGCCCCGAGGTGGCTGTAGGCAGGTGGTATCTGCTGCATGGTTTTTCCCCTGCTGCGTAGGGAATGATTGTGGCCGCGCTTTGCTTTTTAGGAGAGGGTCGTGGTTTTACTTAATCTCCTGTAGTAACTTCATTGACTGCAGTGCCAGCTGCATGGAGAGCAGGCTGATTAACAGCAGGGAAGCGGAGGCTGCAAGTTGAACTTGGCCAACAAATGATTTGTCGCTCCAGCAGATGTTTTTGCATTTAGGTCAGTAAGGACGCTATCGACTGGCGTGTCTTGCTCTCCCCAAGAATAAAGTCCAGATAGGTTGATATTGCAAAGTGCTTTTACTCCACCCTGGCCTGGGTGACTGACGGCACAAAGATTCCCTGCATAAAAACTACTCCGATAAACAGTGTATTTCTTAACAAGTTGACTGTGTCGGATTATTTTTTTAAAGCCTTTTAACTGTGGCTGGAGTTACCCCCCTCACCCCCACCCCACCAAAATGGTTTCAGTCTTTCCCTTTTCTTCAGGGCAAAGCCTGAACAACTTTGGGACTTGGAAACCACGAAACAATTCAAAGCTGGTCTCTCTGGTCACCTTTTTCTGCAGCAACATGAAATAAGATTGTAAACTTGAAACAAATGAGCAGCTCGTGCCCACCAAAATAACTCAGAAGTCGCCAGTGAACAAGTGACTTTTTTAGTCCTCTCTACAGATGAATCTTTCAGAGCTGAACTTCCCAGACTGGTGTTGCGTTTAATCCTTTTTGTTTGCAGCCGGATTGGTAAAAAAACAACTGTGGTCAACCCACCGTTGGGGACATGGAGGACGGACAAGCAGAAAATGGATTTTTCCCTACAGGACGTTCAGCGACACCGAGTAAATGCATCTAGAATGAAGAAGCAAATGCTTCAGTCTGGTGCATTATTAACCTATGGTACTCCCTGCCTCAATATTTTGAGGGTCAAAGCTATAGGGTTTGCAAGAGGATTTGGTGCTTTTTTCTGGCAAGCGAGGCTATACCCCCTTATTTTAAATAGTGAATGGGAATATAAACCCTCATCTGGCATGAAGCAACCATTAAGTGATGGCTCTGGAAGGAAACTATATGCGTAGGTCATTCTGTAATTGCCTAGTTGGCTTCTGGCTCCTTGCTTCTTCTGATGCATCTGTTCCGGCTTTCATCAGAACCAGGACCGTGGGTTTTTGTCCGGCCCTGTAAAGGACTGCGATTGTGAACTCTGTCTTGGTGGTTGTGCTTTCTGAAGCCAGCATGTTAACAGAAATAAATTAAGTTTTTATCTTCTGGTTCTCTGTGATGGTGCTTCATACTCTGTTTACTTCCTCTCAAGGTTGATATGGTCGATGAGTTCAGACAACTCAAGTTCAGGTCGTCCCAGATGAGAAGTAAAGCCTGTCGTCAGGCTGCTGGTTTGACCCGAATTGCTTGCTTGGTTGAGGGTCCCTATTAAAGTAATAAGTGACGTTCTGTTTTGTTTCAAGGTGGCAGAGTTAGTGCTTGATAACTGCTGATCCAGCAATGGCGAAATTGAAGGTCTGAATGACTCCTTTAAAGAGCTGGAGTTTCTCAGCGTGGCCAACGTAGAGCTGACATCCCTGGCCAAGCTCCCCACCTTGAGTAAGCTCCGAAAGGTATGCATCTTCAGACAAAAACCCATCGGTTCTCTCCTGCCAAAGTTGTATACCTTGAAACACAGCAACAGTTAAACTACTTGCGTATTTCCATAGTCACAGTCACGTTTGCATCTCATTGAAATGTTTTACTAAACATTGCGAACTTAAGAATTAAGTCTTTAAGACCCTGAATGTAATTAAAGCTGGTTTCAAACATTAATGAGCCAAAGTACTGAAAAAGCATCACTTGAAAACTGTTAACGATGGCCATCCCAGTCTGTTGTAAAGAGAGGGGGTCGGGAGCAGTCGCATTAGGTGAAGTGCTGAGAACACTGAAATCATTGTTCGTTACCTGTAAGGAACCAGTTTCAACCTAGTCTGTTGACCTAAAGCCTGTACGAAGATCCAATGCTATGTTTCACATCCCCGTGTAAAAAATAAAGCCTGGAAATATTTTAAGTTTGCATCATACTAAGTATGCTAACTGAACAGTTGGGATCGGTGAGATCACTTGCCGACTTACAGTAGAACATGCTTGAGTGTCTGTCGGCACCCAAGTATGAAACTAGTTAATGAATTATCACTCTCAAGTGCAGGTGTGAAGAGCTTCTGAAATAAATGTTAGGCTCTAAAGAGACGTACATGTGATCAACATGGGTTGCTATGTTTTTAACCAGATTTCATTTTATGCAAGTAATCTGAGGTTTTACGGGCTGTACAGGAAGTCAATAGTCTTGTGATGCATTTGTTCTTTCAATAAAATACAGGCTCTTGATTTTGATAGCAATCAAACCAACCATCTAATTATCCAACTTTTGTGCGCTGTAGCTGGAATTGAGCGACGACGTCATTTCGGGAGGCCTAGAGGTCCTGGCAGGAAGATGTCCAAATCTCACACCTCTAAATCTAAGTGGCAACAAAATCAAAGATCTCAGCACTGTGGAAGCCCTTGTAAGTACAAAGTCAGATTCTTAGAAGATTGCAGTGTGTTAAAGAAGTCAGAATCTTTCTAGCATTATAAAAGAAAAATAACAATAATTTTATCATTGAATGCAAATGTAAAGTTTATAAGTGCCTGACGATAGAAGGTCATTGCAAGTAGAAGGGATAAGTACAACAAACACAGTTGAAATAGGAAATCAATAAAACACAAAAAGATAATAAACAAGATGGCTTTAGCGTGACATTCAACAGAACTGACCAGTATGCAAAAAGTAAAACTCTCACTATTTCCCAAACCTTGGGTAGCTTTTTGTTGCCAGTTCTGGCAACATTTGAATCTTCTTTTTTCTGAATTTCTGTATCCCACTTAGGCCAGTATTGATTACTCCTATTGCAATACATGCATCATCCGATGGTTCATTAGAGACAGACTTGTAAAGACACTGTAGTAATCAATTTTGTGTCAGCCGTGGGGTTTACAGGAGGAGATGTATTCAAACTTGTGGTCTGTCAGCGATAGTTCTGTATTCCCCCGTATTTGTTTTCAGTGGTTAAAACGCATTAAAAGACACCGTGATTTCTTTAATAACAACCGATTTCTGCGGAAAAAGAAGTGAAACTGCTTGGTTAGTAAATGAAAGGTATCCACAAGACCATTTTTAACAAGTGGTTTGTGGCCTAGTAAAAACAGTTCACAAATTTTTAATTAAGTTTTTGGAAGCAAGGTGCTAATCTTTATGATTAATTTTGCTGTTCTTATTACTAAACACAGGCTAAACAAGTGTTTTAGAAACTTGGTAATGATAGTCTGCCTTGCATCTCACTGGTTCGAGTTGTCACAGAGATAAAATTGTTTCTATTTAAGTTAATTATACTTGTTGCATACTTGTTTAAGTGCCAAAACTACCCTCTGAAAGTGGTGTCTCTTACACATGGCCCCCAAAACCGCAATTTCTTAGTATCACTGAAGTATTGAAAAGAACACCTCAAACAGCTAATGATTATAATGGGCTACAAAACCCAGATCTCCTACTCCCTAAGCAGGATTACCTCTATCAGCACATCCCATAGCTGCCCCATTCAGGCCATGGAAAGCTGTCTCTCCACCAGGCATGGTAGGATTGGTGCTGGGACAGTTGGCTGTGCTGACCCCAGAGAATGGGAGAGCCCTGGGTGATTTATAGGATCATATGGGGCTTCCAGAAACAAAGACATGCATCTTAATGGGAAGTAACCTGGGTCACAGCTATTTCAAAAGCAAGTGTAGAGGGAGAGGTGGGATCTCTGGTCTTATGGGGAAGGAACTTTGACTGTCAGCACCAAGACTTCTTAAATGAACTCTGGACAATGGGGAACAGCAAAGGAGAAGAGAAGGTAGTAGGTATACGTAGTAAAATCAATGACATTTAGGAGGCAACAGTCCAGTACTTGGAGGTACCAAATAGTTATTTCATCTCAGTGAGTCATTTTTCATTCATTTTCAGCAAAATCTCAAAAACTTGAAGAGCCTGGACTTGTTCAACTGTGATGTCACAAACCTGGAGGATTACAGGGAAAGCGTTTTTGAGCTGCTTCAACAGATTGCCTACCTAGATGGGTTTGATCAGGAAGATAACGAGGCCCCTGACTCGGAAGACGAGGATGATGAAGGTAACTTCTCTAAACATGCAGTCATGAGTTATGCCATTCAGTTGGTATCTAAATATAAAATTGGAACTAGAGTGACTGTGCAACTGCTGGAGCACAAATCAGCTACATTTTTGAAGTGTAGGCCAGTATCAAATACTGCTTCTGTTGAGTAATGAGGGCGGGGGGAATGCGCTTGCAAACAGTGTAGTCATGGGTGCTGTGCACAGTTAAAGGAGAGTTGCACGTAGGAAAACATGAGTACAAATCTTTTTACTGAGACATAACTATATAAAAGCAGTCGCTTTATTGCTGATACCAAAAGCTTTTGCTTTTTTTTGGACCCGTCGTTTTCATATTTGATTCTGTAGCTCATTTGGTTTTTAGAAGCTTATTTAAGATGAGTTTACAAACGAGCCTTTGAGGTTTAAGTGAAGCTGTAAGGAATTAATTACCTGCCTTTCAGAAGGGGATGAGGAGGATGAAGAAGATGAAGATGAAGCTGGTCCACCAGGAGAATACGAAGAAGATGAAGATGATGCGGGTTCAGATTTGGGGGAGGGTGAAGAGGAGGAAGAAGTTGGTCTTTTATACCTGATGATGAAGGAGATCCAGGTAGGACTTTCCCTTTTCTACTGTAAGACTTAGGATTTCCTTGACACTGTCTGATTATACATGTGTAATAATTTAAACTTCTGTAAGCAGAACCGTGTAAATCCACTATCAGATGTGAGCCATAGGCTACTTTAGAGAGAGACCTTTTACTATCAAAAAAGTGCGTTGCAGTAGGAGAGCCACTTCTCTTTGGTGTTCTGCATTGTCTTGCTCAGTGAAATGCTTCAAGGTTCATTACTGCGCTGCCTTGAAGTATTAGTGTTGTTATCTACCAGGTCACCAGGTCAGATTTTGAGGAGAAAAACCCCCTTCCAAAGCTAAAAACGAAATCTCATTTGAGGATCTGAGTAAGAACTTGGCAGTAATTCTTTGAGAAAATGAACGAACACTTGATTGGTGGGGGTGGCAATATTGGTAGAAACCTCAATATACTTAGTGGCTTCTGTGTACGGCGGCTGCCAGGAGGTGAAGAACTGCAGCATGGGCTAAAGAAATTGGGAACTAAAGTACTCCTAATGTTACCACAACACAGCTTGGTAACAGAGGAAGGACTCCTTTCATTTGTTGTTGCTGGGGAGTAGGCAGTAGCCAACATTAAGCGCACACGGTTCAGAAAGTCCCGTCTTAACAATTTCAGTATATTTTGGAAAGGGAAAATGAGGACTGGAATCAGCATAATTATACACCAGCTAAACCTGAACTTGAATAAATCCAGCAAAAGCACATCCTAAATTTACATGTCGGTTAAAGATGAAATTCCAGAATGAATTGCTAAATGCCTTTCAACTTTTACCAGATGTTGTAAAGCATTTCATTTGGCAGATAATATATTTGCAAAGATATTTACCTATATGCAAAAAAAGCTTTAGTTTGTCCTCAGTTCCTGCTATTGCACTTATACTACTGGAGATCTCGGTGTATGTGTGTAACATTTCTAGGATTTCATGTAGCCAAGTGGCCTAAATTTGTCCAGTTACCCCATTTATAAAGCAACTTTTGTTTTGTTTCGAAACAAAACAGCTCTGGATGTATAAACTCTTTTTTCTCCCTTCTTGTTTGACTTCCGTTACCGACAAAAAGGGTTCTTCTCAGCTGTTGCTGTTGTGGGCCACTGAATTTTGTAATGCTCTTCTTGAGACATTTTCACAGCTAGTTGGCATAATCATTAGGTCAGAAGTAACAGCAGAAAAAGACTCTAATAAAAGACTCCAGCCTTGGTTTTGTACATCTTTGCTAACCTGATAAGTGTAATACAGTAAATTGGGACTCTGGTCTGTACAAATGTCTAGTAATAAAAACAAATTAAACATGATCTTTAAACCTCAAAGTGCTGTTTTAATCTTCTGCAAAGCACATGTCATTACAACCTAAGCATACGGTAGTTTTTAAAAAATCTCTTAATGTTCTGTATCTTGAAGGATGAAGATGATGATGACGATTATGTCGAAGAAGGTGGCGATGAGGGGGAAGAAGGCAGGTTCTGCAAAGCGTGAAAGCTGTTTGTTTTGTTTTTTTAAACAACATGTCCATTCTTTTGGCATCTGTAAATTAGCAAATCTCAGCTCGCTGCCATTGTCAGCTTATGGCACATCTGTTCAGCTCATCTGTTTAACACCACGTAACCCTTGGATGAAATGGGCAAAAAAAATCTTTCACGTTTAAAGGTGTACTTGGTAGTCCTGTTTGTCTGAGACATAAAGACATACCAAAAACTAGAACTCTTGGTTTCAAAATGATACCTTTTATTAGACCAACTGGGAAATGGCATTTTCTCCCCAACAGGGAGAACCTTGTTGGGGAGCTGGACACAGGGTCCAGTGTGTCATTAATCAATGCCAGCCTTGTGTCACCTGCAGCTATAATCCTGGGGAGGACCCTTACCATTCAAGGGGTGGGGTGCCCACCATTTGAGGTACCTGTAACACGTCCCTACATCGAGTGGAGAGGCTGTGGGATGTGCATAGACGCGAGTGTGCTGGAAGGGGCTCCTGTCCCCATCCTGGCGGGACGTGATATTATGGAGCTAGAATACCTGCCCAGGGAGGAGGGCCACCTCCTAGAGCTAGAGCCAGAGCCCTACCGTGTTAATGTGGTGACCCGTGAACAGAGCGGAAAGGCTAAGGCGGGAGGAGTGGAAACTTCCCAGGGCCTGGTCACCCAATTGGCTACAGAGGCAGAGGGGGAGGAAGGAGAGACTCTGACTCCCTCTGACTGCAAGCAGCCCCTGGCCATTGAGGAAACCAGCGACCTGGAGGTGGGGTTAAGTGACAGTCCCGGGGAGGAGTCTGGCCAGTCAGTGGCAGAGGAAACAGACTCTTGGGGAGAAGTTGGAGGACGCCCCTGAGGGTGGGGGTGCACTACTTACAGGAGCACCTGAGCTCCCTGCTGATTGCTTAGCGGGGCAGGAGGAGTTCACGCAGGAGGTTCTGGCAGACCCCAGCTTGGAGGAACTCCGGCAGAGGGCTCAGGAGTCGGAGACAGAGTTCACCCCAGAAAAGAGGGAACAGGTGGTCTGGGACAAGGGACTCCTTTATCGGTCGTGGATACCGAAGAACCTGGCCAAGACCTGGGAGCCCTCTCTCCAGCTCTTAGTACCTCGAAAATTCAGGCAACAATTGCTTTCCTCAGTTCGTGATTAAGCTTGTGCCGGTTGCATGGGCAGGGAGCGGACGCGCCAGCGGCTGCAGGCGAACTTCTCTTGGCCCAGGATTGCCCAGAACGTGACGGACTACTGCAAATCCTGTGAGACGTGCCAGCGGACGGGCAAGAGTGGGGGCAAACAAAGAGCTCCCCTACAGCCTCTCCTGATCATCGTACAACCTTCCTACAGAGTGGGTATAGACATTGTGGGCCCGCGGAGACATCGGACCCACAGAGGGAAGAAATCCTGACTCTGGTGGACTTTAGGACACGGTACCCGGTGGCAGTTGCCTTAACCTCCACTGAGGCACCCGTAGTTGCGAATGCCCTGACTAACATCTTCTTCCAGCTGGGTTTCCCCTCCGAGATCCTGACTGACCGGGGTGGGAACTTCCTGGCCGAGGTGATGAAGTGCTTGTGGGAGTGCTGTGGGGTGAAACACCTTAAGACCACAGCCTACCATCCTCAGACAAATGGGCTGATGGAAAGGTTTAATGGGACCTTGAATGGGATGCTAAAGGCCTAGGTGGCCTCTAATCCCAATGACTGGGATGAGAAACTGCCACATCTGCTCTTTGCCTACCAGGAGGTGCCCCAGGAGTCCACTGGGTTCTCGCCATTCGAGTTGATGTTCGGGAGGCGAGTTCAAGGTCCTCCCGATTTGGTGAGAGAGGAGTGGAAAGGGAAGATCCCTTCCACAAAGACCTGTGGTGGAGCATGTGCTTAACTTTTGTCAGAAACTGACTGACATGATGAAGGTGGCACGAGACTCCCTGGCCCAGGCGCAGGAGAAGCAGAGTGTCTGGTATGAGAAAAAGGCTCGCTTGCGTACCTTCGAGCGAGGCGACAAGGTCATGATGTTCCTGCCACTAAAAGCGCACAAGCTGCAAGTGGCCTGGGAGGGTCCCCAGCTCATCCTGGACAGGCTGGAGGATGTGAGTTATGTGGGAAGCAAGAGCAGGTCACAAAAGACGCCTAAGGTAGTGCATGTGAACGTGCTGAAACCCTACATCGACTGAGGGGAGACGGTGTTCTGGGTTTCCCCAGCTGACAGCTCACCCGAGGACCCGGAGGAGCCGGTTATGCATGGTGACTGAGATGAAGAGGCAAGGATAGAGGAACTCCACCGGCCGGATCATCTGCTGTCCCAGGACAAAGACAAGCTGCTCACTGTACTCAAGGACTACGAGACAGTGTTCTCCAACAAACCAGGTAAAACGCACCTGGCCATGCACGCGATAGACACAGGTAGTCACCGCCCTATCCAATCCCGACCCTACACAATCAATGCCAGGGTGATGGAGGAGATAAAGCGGGAACTTGCACAGATGAGGGAGTTAGGGGTGATCCGGCCTTCGACGAGTCCCTGGGCCAGCCCGGTGGTACTCACCTGGAAGCAGGATGGCACCATTGGGTTCTGCGTGGACTACAGAAAGCTGAATGCCATCACCACCCCTGATGATTCATAGATTCATAGATGTTAGGGTCGGAAGGGACCTCAATAGGTCATCGAGTCCGACCCCCTGCATAAGCAGGAAAGAGTGCTGGGTCTAGATGACCCCAGCTAGATACTCATCCAACCTCCTCTTGAAGACCCCCAGGGTAGGGGAGAGCACCACCTCCCTTGGGAGCCCGTTCCAGACCTTGGCCACTCGAACTGTGAAGAAGTTCTTCCTAATGTCCAGTCTAAATCTGGACCTCTTCAGCCTCTGCAAGAGAAGGTTGAGAGGTGACCTTGTGGCTGCCTATAAGTTCATCACGGGGGCACAGAAGGGAAATGGTGAGGTTTTATTCACCAAGGCGCCCCCGGGGGTTACAAGAAATAATGGCCACAAGCTAGCAGAGAGCAGATTTAGACTGGACATTTGGAAGAACTTCTTCACAGTTCGAGTGGCCAGGGTCTGGAACGGGCTCCCAAGGGAGGTGGTGCTCTCCCCTACCCTGGGGGTCTTCAAGAGGAGGTTAGATGAGTATCTAGCTGGGGTCAGCTAGATACTCATCCAACCTCCTCTTGAAGACCCCCAGGGTAGGGGAGAGCACCACCTCCCTTGGGAGCCCGTTACAGACCTTGGCCACTCGAACTGTGAAGAAGTTCTTCCTAATGTCCAGTCTAAATCTGCTCTCTGCTAGCTTGTGGGCATCGTTTCTTGTAACCCCCAGGGGCGCCTTGGTGAATAAATACTCACCAATTCCCTTCTGTGCCCCCGTGATGAACGTATAGGCAGCCACAAGGTCGCCTCTCAACCTTCTCTTGCGGGGGCTGTAAAGGTCCAGTTTCTCTAGTCTCTCCTCGTAGGGCTTGGTCTGCAGGCCCTTGACCATATGAGTTGCCCTTCTCTGGACCCTCTCCAGGTTATCCGCATCCCTCTTGAAGTGCAGTGCCCAGAATTGCACGCAGTACTCCAACTGCGGTCTGACCAGTGCCCTATAGAGGGGAAGTATCACCTCCTTGGACCTATTCATCATGCATCTGCTGATGCACGATAAAGTGCCATTGGCTTTTCTGATGGCTTCGTCACACTGCCGACTCATGTTCATCTTGGAGTCCACTAGGACTCCAACATCCCTTTCCGCTTCCGTGCCACCCAGCAGGTCATTCCCTAGGCTGTAGGTGTGCCGGACATTTTTCCTCCCGAGGTGCAGCACTTTGCAATTCTCCTTGTTGAACTGCATTCTGTTGTTTTCTGCCCACTTGTCCAACCTGTCCAGGTCTGCCTGCAGCTGTTCCCTGCCCTCCGGCGTGTCCACTTCTCCCCATAGCTTTGTGTCATCTGGAAACTTGGACAGAGTACATTTCACTCCCTCATCCAAGTCGCTGATGAAGACATTAAAGAGTATCGGTCCAAGGACCGAACCCTGCGGGACCCCACTGCCCACACCCTTCCAGGTTGAGACCGACCCATCTACCACGACTCTTTGGGTGCGACCCTCTAGCCAATTCACCACCCACCGGACTGTGCAGTCATCCACATCACAGCCTCTTAACTTGTTCACCAGTATGGGGTGGGATACCGTATCGAAGGCCTTCCTGAAGTCTAAGTATACGACATCCACCCCTCCTCCTGTGTCCAGGCGTTTTGTAACCTGGTCATAAAAAGAGACTAGATTGGGCAGGCACGATCTGTCTGCCACGAACCCGTGCTGCTTTCCCCTCAGCATAATTTGTCCCGCCGGGCTCTCGCAAATGTGAGCCTTGATAATTTTTTCAAAGACTTTGCCAAGGATGGAGGTGAGACTGACTGGCCTATAGTTGCCCGGGTCCTCCTTCCTCCCCTTTTTGAAAATGGGGACCACGTTGGCCCTTTTCCAGTCCTCCGGGGCCACGAGCGTTCAAATATTCCCGCCAGTGGCTGTGCAATGATGTCGGCCAGTGCCTTCAGCACCCTCAGATGGAGCTCATCCAGGCCTGCCGACTTAAAGGCATCCAGTTCCTCCAAATGACTCTGCACCATCTCAGGGAATACGCATGGCAGTCTGGCGCCTTGCTTCTGCCTCTCTACAACCCCAGTGAGAGACTTGTCATGCCCCTCGCTTAGGAACAGTGAGGCAAAGAACTCGTTGAGGAGTTCAGCCTTGTCCCCCCGTCTGTCACCAATTGCTTCTGCCCATTTAGCAGGGGTCCTATTCCTCCCTGGGCCTTCCTTTTACTCCCTATATATCTAAAAAACAATTTCTTGTTGTCTTTTACTTGGGTTGCCATCCTCAGCTCCACGGTAGCTTTGGCCCGCCTAACTGCCTCCCTACAAGCATGAGCAGAGGAGGTATATTCATATTTAGTGATCTCACCCTGTTTCCACTTGTTATGTGCTCCCCTTTTGGCCCTTAGGCTACCCTGGATTTCTGTGGTCAGCCATGGAAGCCTCCTGGCCCCTTTCCCTTTTTTGCCTCGCTCAGGGATCATCTTGCTTTGTGCTCGAAGGATCATTTCCTTTAGGCACAGCCACCCTTCTTGGGCTCCCATCCCTTCAAAACTCCTACTCTGCAGTGCGTCCTTGACTAATCGCCTGAGTGCAAGGACGCACTGCAGAGTAGGAGTTTTGAAGGGATGGGAGCCCTCCGGCGTGTCCACTTCTCCCCATAGCTTTGTGTCATCTGCAAACTTGGACAGAGTACATTTCACTCCCTCGTCCAAGTCACTGATGAAGACATTAAAGAATGTCTCCCAAGCAAGAACAAGGAGCCTCCCCTACTGCCCCGTCCTGCTTGTGCTTCTTCCACGTCACCCATTTCCCTAAGTACCGCAGGGCTTTGCTCACCATCACCCGGCAAACCAGGTTTAAAGCCCTCCTCGCTAGGTTAGCCAGCTTATCTGCCAACATGACCTTCCCTCCTGTGTCCGGCGCAGGGCTTGCACTTGATTTTGCTGAACGTCACTGCAGAAGAGGTTCTGTCTCCGGGACATGTGACATTCATGGGTGGTGCCTACTGCTCTCATGCCCAGGCCCATATTCCCTCCCTTAAAGGATAATCATTTCTTTGCTAATACTTGGGATTTCTTGGTTTCCTTTCCTGGAGCAGGGCTCTGGGGGCCACACTAGTGGGGGAATGGCAGGATCAAAAGCTCACATGTGACAGGACCAGAACACACTGTCATGCTTGGCCCTGTTGTGCCCCCCGTCCTACACCAGGCAAGAACAGCCCCTCACCCAGCTCTCATCCAGCCCCGAGAAGCAGCAGTTCTTGTGTTCTTGTGGAGGAGACGTCCGAGGAGGAGCAGACATTAGGTTTGGATGCTCTTTAATTAGGAAAACTGCAATCAAGCCTGCACAGCTGCGTCCACACAGGAACTGATGAAGGTGCCAGGCCAGAACAGTGCATGGGACAAGGGGGCGCTTGAGGCGGCAGCCTGTACCCACCACAGAGCAGGCGCAGGCAGGCTCCTGGAGGCCAGGACTGGAGCACAGACCTGCAAGCAATGAGGGCCCATTCCAGGGGCATCGGGAACAGCTGCTGCTCCCTCTGCACCTGGAGGCTGCAGCCAAAGCCGTGGGGCAGACCAGCTCCTCGGTCTGTGGGCTGCGTGTGCGTGTCTGTCAGTCCAGTGGCGTGACCAGTGGGAGGCAAGTGCGAGCGAGCTCCAGGTGCAGGTTTAGAGGAGGCACCACAATGGCAGCTCCTGGGGAGCCCACACTGCCACAGCAGCAGCCACGGCAAAAGGACACCGAGTGGTGGCAGCAGCAGGAGCAAGGGCCTTTGAATCTCTAGAGAAGGCAAGAAATGCACACACGTGCATGCATGCATGTGCTCACACACACACACACACACACACACACACACACACACGCATACACACTTCCGCTTGCTTCCTCCCGGTGACCACATGCAGAACGATGATCCCAGGGACCAGGACTGCCAGCACCCGCAGCAGGACAAGCCCCTTGGTGCAGCAGTAGGACAGCGATGGGCACCTGGATAGCTCAATACACGTGTAGGAGTTAGGTCAGCTTGGAAACAAAAACCATGGAGGCAGCTGGAGCTCAGGCTCCAAAGCACTTGGCTCAGGCTCGGCCAGGGGCAGCATGGGGACTCCCAGTTGCTCAGTCATCAAATCCCTGCGTAAGCTGCTGCTGTGTTCGGGGTCTGTAGGGCACACCCAGTGCGCGTGCGGCTGACACGAGCAGCACTGAGGTCAGGACGGAGCACAGCACCCAGCACCCGCTAGGCAGCCGCAAGTGCGGGACGCGTGGGAACAGCAGGCTGGCAAGCAAAGAGTGTCCTTCTGGGGCCCAGCGATGTGGGCGCTCTGGGGGCTCCCTGCTAAGAGCAGCATTTCCACACTGTGTAATGGAAACAGTCCTGGCCTGACAGCCCGCGTGAGCCAGAAAGAGGCCCTGGCAGGCCCTCAGCATGACGACACTGGGCTGAAATCCCTACAGGTGCAGAGGGATGCCCACGGAGGTGGTGGAGGCGGTCAATGCTGGTCATGAGGAGGATGGAGAGAGAACTGGAGGGCAGCAAGGGGGAGATAAAGATTATTTTGAAAAACATTAATTTTCTCACAATCTTTTCATGATTCATTTTTGCTTGCTTGCTTGAACCCTGGCTGCCTGGCACCTTGAATGGTGCATATCCTGGTGCAGGGCAGGGCCACTCAGCTCGGCTGTGTCTGCTGCAGCTCCCAAACTCAGACGCTCCAAACAAGCTAAGGGTGCAGCAGAGGATTGTAGCCAGGACAAGCAGGGTCTGTAATGCCTCCTGACAAGTGCCCTGCCAAACGCACCCCCGTGAGGCTTGTACAAAAAGGATGTGGCCAAGTTGGAGAGAGTAAATGGCTGTGGGACTGGGGGGCAGGATTTGTAAGGAGAGGCTAAGGGAACTGGGTGTATTGAGTTTGGAAAAGAGAAGACTGAGAAGGGATTTGATAGCAGCCTTTACCTACCTGGTACGGTTAAGGGCTTGCAGACCAAGCCCTACGAGAAGAGACTAGGGCACCTGGACCTTTTCAGCCTCCGCAAGAGAAGGTTGAGAGGCGACCTTGTGGCTGCCTATAAGTTCATCACCGGGGCACAGAAGGGAATTGGTGAGGCTTTACTCACCAAGGCGCCCCCGGGGGTTACAAGAAATAATGGCCACAAGCTAGCAGAGAGCAGATGTAGACTGGACATTAGGAAGAACTTCTTCACAGTTCGAGTGGCCAAGGTCTGGAACAGGCTCCCAAGGGAGGTGGTGCTCTCCCCTCCCCTGGGGGTCTTCAAGAGGAGGTTGGATAAGCATCTAGCTGGGGTCATCTAGACCCAGCACTCTTTCCTGCCTATGCAGGGGGTTGGACTCGATCATCTCCTGAGGTCCCTTCTGGCCCTAACACCTATCAATCTGTACCTGCAGGGTGGTTTCAAGGAGCACAAAGCTGGACTGCTCTCAGTGGCCACATATGAAAGAAGAAGACATAATAGACTCAAAGTCCTGCAAGGGAGGGTGAAGTTGGATGTTAGTAAAACCTCCCTCCTTATGAGGGTGGTGAAGCACTGGAACTGGTTACTTAGAAGAAGCCTGTGAACATATGTTCACTGCCTTCTCATCTGCACCTTGGTTAAAGATTAACAAGATCACCCCAGGAGGGACTTGAACCCACAATCCCTGGCTTAGAAGGCCAGTGCCTTATCCATTGGGCCACTGGGGTTTCTTGGTGCCCTTTTTCCCCAAGGATGGGCTTCCCTGCCTGCGCCCATGTGTTCTCAAAACAACGGTGGACAATGAATGCTTTTCTTCTGGCACTGCAGAAGGACTGCCATTTACTGGGTGACACCACAGATCCTGCATCCAGCCTCCCGTGGCACACGGTGCTAGACAGCGGATGCTGAAAGGCAGAGCAAACCGGATCAGACCAGGGTATTTTGCACGGTTCCTCTTCCACTTGCAGCCTCCAGTGTTTAGGGTCTAGGACGCTGCGATTCAGAGGCTGTCTGCTCTAGAAGCAGCTCCTGGGTGGCCCCATGCTGTGCTGGACGGCAACGCGCTTCTCTTCAACCCCAGAAGCCAGGTTCCTCTCCTGCTCGCTGGCCACCTGCTCCTGCTCGCCCACCTTTGCTGCTCACATGCCTCCCTCTCCTGCTCTCCTGCTCCTGCCACCGGGTGCCAAGCTGGCAGGTTGGCCAGCCACTCCTCCATGACGGTGCCCAGCTGCCCAGCAGGAGGGTGCTGTCCTACGCCTGGTGCTGGTGGAGACGGTGCATTCAGAGGGTCTGGTCATTGGGGCACCATTCCTCATGCTGCATCCCCGGTGGCAGCTGGTGCCTCTCCCCCACGCACAGCTGCTGGACCTGCAGAGCGAGCACACTGTGGACACTTGTACATGTGTCACTACGGCAGTGTTGTTCTTGCACCATGATGTAGTACTTCCTTCTGCAAGTGTTACATCATGGCGCAGTAACAGCCCGTAGTATGCCATTACGTGTGGCACACAGTTATTTTTAGCAGAGTGCTACACCAGGGGAGCACGTCGCTGTGGTGACATGCTGTTGGTTATGTGTAGACACCTGCAGACGCTACATCACTGTAGTGTGTTGCTACGGCAACCTAGCGTCACACGTAGACATGCCCTGTAACGGGACTGTAAGGGGTTGCAGTGGAAAGGACTGTGACGTGAAGGACAAGACGATTTGTGGGCAAAGGGGAAAGGGGCCAGAGGGAAGAGCTGCTTCCCGAGGGTCCCGGGCTGAGGAGGGTCAGGCCTCTCCTTGTGGGACTGCTCCAGGGAAAGGAGAGGCCAGGTTCAAAGCTTGGCCAGTTAGAGGAAGGGCATCCCTCATTGCCTGAGAAGGCAGGGAGGAGGAGAAGACAGAGCCTCTTTTTGAGAGACTGCAACCTCTCGGAGGTAACGGGCACTAGACCCAGGGACTGTGCACCACCCAGCCTTAGATCGGGGTCGTGCGTGTATAGGTGCCCAGGGACCATGGGAAGTTAGCCAGGCAGCCCCTGTCATGGGTGGCCACTGCACAAGCCCTCCATCCCCACTCCCTCCATGGGGCAGGTGGCCCGCTTGGCTCTTGTTGCAGGCAGCCTGCCTTCCTGATCCCCTCCCCAGGCCAGGCCAGGGCTGGCCCTTGGTACCACCTGCCAGGCTTGCCCTCGACCAACTCCTTCCCTTCTCCTCTGCACGCCAAGCACTTTGCTCCCGTGGAGGCAGGCTCATGCCGCCCGGGGTCAGAGGGACTAGGGCTCCCACTCATCTGGGACACCGAGCCGGTGATGCCCCTGTTCTCTCCCCGGTATGTCTCATCAGAAACCTGGATGGGGCATTACCCCTGCTGTGCCCCAAGCGTACCCCTACTGAGACTTCCCAGGTCATGCCACATGGAGCTGTTTGAGCACACCGAGGGGTGCCCAACCCCTATGCCCTCCCGCAATGGTGCCCCGGGTGCACATGAGAACCTGTTGCAGGGCTCTGCACTTCAGTGGTGCCCCGGGCAATCCCACACTTCCCTGCCGTGTGCGTCGCTGCCTGGAGGGCTGCTTCTGCCTGTGATACGAGGCCCTGACCCCCGCAGCGGAGGTGGAGATCACCGGTGCCATCAGTGAGTTTCTCTGCACGTGACAGCAGGGGACAGAGAGGCCAGGCAGGGAGAGAAGAAGAGGGGAGGGCGAGGAGAGGATGGGAAGGGGGCCTGTGTGGGGCCCCTAGAGCCAGGCCTGCAGCCAGGTGTGGGCCTGTGAGGTGGCATGGGCACTGGTGGCCACAGTGCCCCCCACCCCTCGCAGCCATCCTCCACGCGATGGGCTTACCAGCTGGGCATGGCAGGTGGTCCTGGCAGGTGGCCTTGGCGCTTGGTGGCGGGGAGGCGGTCTGGCTGCTTGCGGGGTGCTGGGTGGCAGAGGCCCACCATCTGCCACACGGCCACTGACCCCCTCCAGGAAGGAGCTGGAGCTGGAGCTGGAGCTGGCCATGGGCGGTGCCTCCCTGGCCTGTCCTCTGTGCTCTGGCTGTGGGGAAGATGTCAACCTGGTCATCAGCACTGGATGAGGAAGCCAGGGGCAGGGAGGACACGGGACACGGGTGCTGCTGGCCTGAGGGCTCTTGTCTTGGTCTTCTCTGCAGGTCTGGTCTGGTGCGGGGTCTTTGGCAGACCTCCAGTGCTTGAATAGATATGCTGCCCATGGACTGCGTCCCTTCAAGTGAGGATGCTGGGTTGCTCCTGCATGCAGGGCATGGTGCTGCGAGCTACTCTGGACCATCTCTTGTGCTCAGTGACCACCATTCGCAGCAGCCACGCAGCCTTCACTGCTCAGAGAAGAGCATTGGCCCACCTGCCGTGGCAGAACTGCCGCTGCACCTCGGCATTGCCCCAAATCACCAGAAGGTCTGTGGTCTCTTCTGCTGCCCAGTTGGGGCCAAGGACCGAGCGTCTCAGGGGCAGGGAAGCTGCCATGTCCACGGGGTTCCTCTGCCAGGGACTTCAGGCAGATGCCCCACGAGGTCCCCACAGCAAGGCCAGGGGCTGGCTCCCGTGCTGGAGCCAGAACGTACCCGCACCACAGGGGCACAATGCCCAGGGGCCAGGGAGCAAGCAGCAGAGCCTCCTTGCTCCAGCTGGGCCTGTGCAGCACTGCTGCTGCCCAGACAGGCCCACCAAGGAAACCACCACGAGCTGGATGCAGGCAGAAGCTGGCCCCAGGGAGCTAAAGCCAGGCAGGGGTGGCAGAGAAGCCGTCCTTGCCCCCTGTTTGGAGGGAGTCTCAGCCAGGGTGCTCTCGCGAGCATTAAATCTAGTACCTGCTGGTGACTGTACATGAGCCAGGAGGCTGCTCACACGCGCTGTGATTACAGCCAGCCGCCGCGTCTCATGTAGCAGTGTCCCCGTGCTTCAAAACGGTGGCAGGGGCACTACAACTAAAGCTTGTTTGACGTATTGAATTGTGGGTATATGAGACACTCCAGGTGCTTGAATTTGGGTGGCTTTTGGATCCACTTTAATTAAAGCACCTTCCCCCGCACCCTAGAGCATGTGTAAAAACTCTCTGTATCTTCAGGTATTAGAAAAATGCACATTTCACTAATCAAACGTGCATTAGCCTAGTGCATAGTTTTACGGCCGTGCTTTAATGCACATCAGATGAATGTAATGCTCATTAAAGCATCTCATGTAGAAGTACCCAGAGGGTCCAAAGGAGTTGCCCAGGCACCAGCAAGACTCAGCCTCTCGTTCAGTTTCTCTCTCTCTCTCGGCCCATTTCTAGATGATTTTTCTCCTCGGTGGTTTCCTACCCATCCTTGATCTGTGACCCATTAAATGCATTTGGAAAGTCCAAATCAAAAACCCTATTTCAGAAAGGATGCCCCTGGAATCTGGATTGTGGCGCTCGGCGCGGCTCCTGGGATCTAGTTTCCTTTCACTTGGGCCTGGCCCAGACAACCAAAGAGGACCTTTAAAACATGAGATGGTCACTTGACAAGAAGAACAGCATTCAGAAACATGCATTTCCTATGATGAATAGGGGTTTATATTGCACAGGCCTGCAGTTGCACATAGAAACAGGGAAGAG
Organism: Alligator mississippiensis; assembly: GCF_030867095.1. Taxonomy (NCBI): domain Eukaryota; kingdom Metazoa; phylum Chordata; order Crocodylia; family Alligatoridae; genus Alligator; species Alligator mississippiensis. Next base: position 105,269 of record NW_026775335.1, on the reverse strand, counting down.
ATCTCATTTTTTCTGATTTTGCCCCACTCTAAACACTGCACCTATCCTGCAGGAGAACCCATTTCTTGTTCATGAGAGACAGGTTTAGATGCTGTAGCAAGAAGAGGGGACTATCAAAGTCCCACGAAGTGGGAAGAAGGAGCCAGGAAGCTACATATTGACACCAGGACCAATCCTGCTCCAAAGGTAGGAAACTGGGGCTTTGCAGTGAGCTATGAAGAGGTAGGCACTGCTGGGATTTGAACCCTGGCTCCTCTGTTTACAAGACAGGTGCTTTAACCAACTGAGCCATAGCATTAAGGGTTGCGCCCCCCTCCACATCTCACACCAGTGAAGAGCTGGCAGTTGCACACCCGCTCCCAGCAGGTCCCAGCCGTCTCCTTTGTATCATTGGTTCCCTCCGCACACACCGCTGCCCAAGATGCACGTTCCTGAATCCAATGTCCAAGGCCCGGGCAGAGTCCGCAGGAGTCCACGCGTGCTCCTGGTGTCATCCTCACGTCTGGTGCAAATGCCAGGGTGGCACTATTCAGTGACTTGATGAGAGACCAAGCGCTGGCTCCAACTTCACAGTAGCTCCAACTTCACAGGAGCGTGTCATCATCACAAAAGGCACCAGTAGCGTCCGCGCATGATTTGATAGTTTGATAAAATGATATGCCTGGTTCAGCAACAAAGGTTCAATCTGGTCATTGAGGCAGCTGCGTGGGTTAATCCTCACTCAAGCAAGCCACTGCAGGCAGCGTGGAGGCTGCAGGAGGCAGTGGCTGCAGCAAAGCAGAGCCCGGCTCCCCCCACAACTGCTGCCTACCTGCTGGGGGCTCGGCTGGGGGTGAAGCCAGCTCCCTGCCGCTGGGCGTATTCCTGGGGGGCAAGAGGGACCCACACCTCTCAGATCTGTGTGAAACGGGGGTGGGCGCACCGTGGACCTGGGTGTTGGGTTGTGCCCCTGGCTGCAGCTGCGCGGGCAGGGAGTGCATCGCCAGGGCAGCGTGGAGCACGTGATGGCAAGGAGCTTCCCCGTGCTTGGTGGCTGCAGAGGCCCCGGGAGAGGGCAGCAGGAAAGGAGCCTGAACCCGCAGCAGGCAGCTGGCAGCACCCCTGCCCCCTGAGGACGCACATTGTGGCCCCGACCCCACGCACTGCTCGGCTGGGCAGCAGCCCCCGCCCCAGCCCTGCCCAGCTCCCTGCCTCCCTCCCCAGAGGGGCTTCAATCCCTGCCCCCAATTTACCTGCAGAGCTGCTCTCCACGCTGCCCGGGCCATGTGCATGTACATGCACCTAGTGCCCCTGCCTGACCGCCCTCCTCCTGGTCCCCCACCACAACCCTCTTGCGGGCCTGAAGTCTGTCAGCCTGCAGAGAGCTCTTTGCAAACATGCACGATCCATGGGTTTCTCCGTTAAAATGAGAAATCCGTGTTTTCCTCAGGTACAGGGGGGAAATCTGTGTTTTACTCCCTTTTCGGTGGGAAATGCAAAACCCCGATCCCGATGCTCACCTGCTGGAGGTGCCCCAACTGCAAGCCTCTCCCCATGGGATGTGCTGCAGAGCTGCAGGACCGGGAGCAGGTGCTTCCTCAGCCTGGCTCCAGAAGCCAGGACACTGCTGGCAGCTCCGTGTTGCCCGGGAGGTGTCACACAGACGTTTTCCCTCGAGTCCAGGGGCTGCCCGGGCCCTGGCCGGGACCTCTCCTGCTGCTGCCTCCTTGGAGACCGTCCGGAAGCCCGAGGCTGGGTGGATTCAACGTCCCTGGCAGCAGGTCCCGGGCACTGCGAGAGCCGGCGAAGGGCTCCCTGCTCCGAGCCCCGCTTCCCACACACGGGGCCTGCAATGCCGCTCGCTTTGCCGTGCCATGAGGAGAAAGGCTGGCTCTGAGCTGGACGAGCGGGCACGGGGGAGCAAGCTCCTGCCCCTGCTGCAGGCTCCCAGCCACAGGGCACCTCAGCAATGCAAGCAGCTGCCCAGCACGTGGGTGGAGCAGCAGGGTGTGCAGGGGCCAGTGTCCTCCTCCCGGCACCAGCGGCCCAGACGGACCCTGAGAGCAGCGACATGGAGGCGAAGGGGCTGGGAGAACATGCGTGCACACCCTGCTCCACGCAGAGAAGAACTGGTTTCCTCCGCCCTCCCAGAGCACTCACAGTATCCCTCTATGCAGTGGTTCTCAGCCGGGGGACAGGGCACACCGAGGTGCCTTGACATCCTTGCAAGGATGCTGCAGTGTAACCTGCAGTGTCAGAACTGCTGGGTGTGCAAACACGATCCACAATTGAAACCCCGGCATTTCACATGGGAACCCAGAGTGCCAAAAACACTGGGACCCGTCGCGCTCTTTCTGACTTCTCTGCAACAGGAGAATTGCTCCAGTATTTTGTCTGTATTCCAAAAACGAGTGAAAAGCAAGAGCTGGCATTTGTGAGGGTGTCTGTGAGTCCAGCAAGGGCTGAGTGGAGCCCAACGAGAAGCGCCTTGAGGCTCAGGAGTTCGGAAGTGCTGATCTAGGAGCTTCCCAAACAAGAGATTTTCTTATTATTATTACAAAATGTTTCTGCACAATATTATCTTCATTATGTATGCAGGATGTTTAGGGGCTATGAGATGAATCAAAGCATCCATTAATTCTGGGTGCCTAAATCAAGACTCCTTGAACTTGATTTTTTCCTATGTCCAGAAGGTAAAAAGTCTGTCTGACGCCTTGTGTCTAACAGGAAGGGGCCAGCAGTGTCCTGGCTTCTGCAGCCAGGCTGAGGAAGGCACCCTGCTGTCCAGCCACACAGTTCTCTAGTACATGGCATGGGGAGCAGGCTTGCACTTTGGGTGCCTCCAGCAGGAGATCATAATTCACTCTGCACAATCATGCAGCTCCTGCTCTTGTCACTGGGCAGGACTCAGACACCTCCAGAGCGGGATCCTTGGTTACCAGGATGTGCCAGGCTCTCCATTCACTTCAGCGGGGAGTTCTAGCCTGTGCTAAGACCCCCCGTGCTAAGTTCTAGCCGGCGCTAAGACATGCGGGGCATCCCATGTCTGTGCAGGGGACTGCAGAAAGGGGAGGAAAGTCCGCCCCGCTCCAAGGTGGTGACCGCGGCCCTGATGCTCTCACACCGGCTCCACGGGGTTGGAAACATCCCCAGGTACAGGAGCTCCCAGCCCTCCCAGCTCAGCCCGCGCTGCCCGGACGGAGCGGGCAGGGAGCCCAAAGCTGCGGCGCTGACGGGCACCCACAGGTCCCAGGGAAGGGGTCCCTGCCCTCCTCTGCTGGGCACTCCCCAATCCCAGCCCTGGGTTTAATCCCAGCAGCTGCCTGGACTCCCGGGGGCTTCAGCCCTGAGCCAGGCACGTGGAGCCAGAGGTCAGGGGCCGGAGCAGGGAGCTGTGTCCAAACCAGCTTCCTGCGGTCATTGCCCCTGAGCCCAGGGCTTCCCTGCCCATGATCCCCAAGTGATCAGGAGGCTGGCGGCATGGGGGCATCCCCAGGGACACTGGCCTGTCTCCTGGAGAGCAGGAGGTTCAGGGGCAGACGGGTGCACAGGGGTGCCTTGAAGCCCAGCTGATGACTGCTCCTGCTCAGTGCCAGGATGGACAGGCTGAGGCGGGTGCCGAGCAGGAGGACCACCAAGGTGGGCTTCGTGCCAGCAGATCACAGCGGGGGCCTGGGCAGGAACATCTGGGCCCCCCCGGCCATGAAGAGGAGGGGCCCATCAAGCCGAGGACGTGGCTGTGCCCTGTGTGCTGGCGTAAAAAAACAGTACGTGCCAGCACCAAAGAAGAGCATTTGCAGCAGCCCACCACCTCCAGGTGCAAGTGGAGGTGGCCCTGGGTGCGCCTGGGCAGGCGGGAGCCCGGAGGAGAGGAGCGCCGGGCACAAGAGCTGTGCAGCCTCCCGCCCGGGGCATGGAGCAGCCTGGAGCCCGGCCCTGCAGCCCCCCGGCAGGAGGCAGTCCCCTGCAGAGACGTGGAGGAGGGCCCAGCCTCCCTGGGGCAGGAGCGGAGCCCGTCCTGCACTAGCCCCAGCCCCAGCCCCAGCCCCAGCCCCAGCCCCAGCCTGAGTTGCAGCTCCTCCTCCGCGGACCCACATGGCTCCCTGGGGTCTGCAAGCCCCCCGGCCCCTGGCGCCAGCCGCACCGGTGAGGAGCCGCGCTGGGGCCACCCAGTCTCAGGGCCATTCACTCCAGGGGGCAAGGCAGACCCTGCGCAGGGCTGGGCAGCGGCATCCTGGCCAAGGCGAGGGGGCTGAGCCACACGACCTCCCGGTCCCCGTGCGTGGGGTGGCCTTGGTGGGGGTGGGTGATGGGGGAGGCAGGGTCACTTGTGGGGGCACAGGGACCTCCCAGGTCAGTGGGGCAGTCCAGTGTGCTCACAGACATGGGGGCCGTGAGGTTGCGGGGGCGGAGGAGCGGGATGGAGAGGGCCCTGGGAGATTTCTGCAGACAGGGGGCCCTTGGCTGGCGAGGGGAGCATGGCCCCATCTCTGCCCCCCACACTGCACGTGTCTTCCCCTCGGGGGCAAAGGACTCACCCCCCACTTTCCTTCCTGCTGCAGTGAGTCCCAGTCCGGCCACAGAGAAGATGCAGGACGAGGAAGACCAGGAGAGGGAAGAACAGGGGACACCGGAGGAAGCTGTGCTCAGTGTCACCCAGCGCCTCCAGGACCGCGGGAAGGTAGGAAACCTGTTCAGTCCTCTGTTCCCTCCCCGGGGGAGCCCATCCCACTGACCCGGAGCTGACTAGGGGAGATGCTCGCCCGCGGGCAGTGCTAGGGGTGGGTGTGTTTGTGAAGCCCCACCTGGGTCCCCTCCCGCCACAGACACTGCCCTGCTCCTCCCTGCGCCTGTCCAGGAGGAGACTCATGGCAGCAGCCTGGGGGTCCCAAGAGGCCTGAGTCCCACAGCGGGTTTGGGGGGGACAGGGAGGTCCCTGGCTCAGAGCCTCTCTTTACCCCGGTCCCGCTCCTGGTAGATGCAGCGCAGGAGAGACGGGCAGCGCCTGCTGCGGGAGCTCCTCACGCTTCAGGCAGCCGTGCAGCAGAGGGGACACGGGTGCTGCCGGCCTGAGGGCTCTTGTCTGGGTCTTCTCTGCAGGTCTGGTCTGGTGCAGGGGCTTCGGCAGACCTCCAGTGCTTGAATAGATATGCTGCCCAGGGCCTGGGTCCCTGCGAGTGAGGATGCTGGGTGGCTCCTGCATGCAGGGCATGGTGCTGCAAGCTACTCTGGACCATCTCTTGTGCTCAGTGACCACCATTCGCAGCAGCCATGCAGCCTTCACTGCTCAGAGAAGAGCATTGGCCCTCCTGCCCTGGCAGAACTGCCGCTGCACCTCGGCATTGCCCCAAATCACCAGAAGGTCTGTGGTCTCTTCTGCTGCCCAGTTGGGGACAAGGACCGAGCGTCTCAGGGGCAGGGAAGCTGCCATGTCCACAGGGTTCCTCTGCCAGGGACTTCAGGCAGATGCCCCACGAGGTCCCCACAGCAAGGCCAGGGGCTGGCTCCCGTGCTGGAGCCAGAACGTACCCGCACCACAGGGCCACAATGCCCAGGGGCCAGGGAGCAAGCAGCAGAGCCTCCTTGCTCCAGCCGGGCCTGTGCAGCACTGCTGCTGCCCAGACAGGCCCACCAAGGAAACCCCCACGAGCTGGAGGCAGGCAGAAGCTGGCCCCAGGGAGCTACAGCCAGGCAGGGGTGGCAGAGAAGCCGTCCTTGCCCCACATTTGGAGGGAGTCTCAGACAGGGTGCTCTCGCGAGCATTAAATCTAGTACCTGCTGGTGACTGTACATGAGCCAGGAGGCTGCTCACACGCGCTGTGATTACAGCCAGCCGCCACGTCTCATGTAGCAGTGTCCCCGTGCTTCAAAATGGTGGCAGGGGCACTACAACTAAAGCTTGTTTGAAGTATTGAAGTGTGGAGATGCTGATATATAAGACACTCCAGGTGCTTGAATTTGGGTGGCTTTTGGATCCACTTTAATTAAAGCACCTTCCCCCGCACCCTAGAGCATGTGTAAAAACTCTCTCTATCTTCAGGTATTAGAAAAATACACATTTCACTGATCGATCGTGCGTTAGCCTAGTGCATGGTTTTACGGCCGTGCTTTAATGCACATCAGATTAATGTAATGCTCATTAAAGCATCTCATGTAAATGTACCCAGAGGGTCCAAAGGAGTTGCCCAGGCACCAGCAAGACTCAGCCTCTCGTTCAGTTTCTCTCTCTCTCTTGGTCCATTTCTAAATGATTTTTCTCCTCGGTGGTTTCCTACCCATCCTTGATCTGTGACCCATTAAATGCATTTGGAAAGTCCAAATCAAAAACCCTATTTCAGAAAGGATGCCCTGTAATCTGGATTGTGGCGCTCGGCGCAGCTCCTGGGATCTAGTTTCCTTTCAATTGGGCCTGGCCCAGACAACCAGAGAGGACCTTTAAAACACGAGACGGTCTCTTGACAAGAAGAACAGCATTCAGAAACATGCACTTCCTATGACGAATAGGGGTTTACATTGCACAGGCCTGCAGTTGCACATAGAAACAGGGAAGAGATGCCATTTTTTCTGATTTTCCCCCCTGTAAACACTGCACGTATCCTGCAGGAGAACCCATTTCTTGTTCATTAGAGACAGGTTTAGATGTTGGAGCAAGAAGAGGGGTCTACCAAAGTCCCATGAGACAGGAAGCTATGTATTGACACCAAGACCAATCCTGCTCCAAAGGTAAGAAGCTGGGGTATTGCAGTGAGAGTTAGGCACTGCTGGGATTTGAACCCAGGATTTTCTGTTTACAAGACAGGTGCTTTAAGCAACTAAGCCAGAGTGCCCAGGGAAATAAGGGCTGTGCCCCCCTCCCCATCTCTCCCCAGTGAAGAGCACTTGTTCGCTTTGGGAATTAAGGCAGAAGTGTTTTGCGTGGGCTAAAGAAATTGGTGGTGGGGGCAGGCTGGCAGGGGAGGGGGCAAATGCTTCACAAAAATGACCAGAACCCGGGGCCTGGGGTTCACGTTTCTGTCTCCCAGCCCCAGGGAGCCAACACGACTCCATGAGCCCAACCTGGCAGCTGCACACCCGCTCCCAGCAGGTCCCAGCCGTCTCCTTTGTATCAGCGGTTCCCTCCGCACAGACCGCTGCCCAAGATGCACGTTTCTGATGTGGCAGAAATGCCACCGTCGGTGCCCCTCTCCAGAGATCTGTCTCAGCCAGCCTGAGAGGCTGGTGTTGAATCCCTCAGAGCGGGGATCTCCCACCTTGTCTGCATGACAAAAGCCTGGTGCCTGGGAGGCGATGCTCTGGTCACCTGGGCAGGGGGGAAAAGACCCGGCCCTGCGCGGGCCCAGGTAGCCAGGGATGCTGGGGAGATTGGTCGGCTTGTGGCCAGTATTGGCAGCTTCGATTGGACCGGGCTGCTGAGGTCAGAGAGGTTATTTAAGGGCTCGGTCCAAGAAGAAGGCAGGCAGCCATTAGCCATGCGGGCATCCAGGTGAATCTGAGCCTGGCTCGCTCCTCATCACCGCATGCTCCAAGAGTGCCCTGCCTCCAGAGGAAACAGCAACCACCTCTGGACGATGAGAGTGAGTAAGATACTAGAGATCCGATTAGATATTTAGCTTCAGTAACTCAGATGCGTTTAAACGGCTACCTCAGCCACCCTGGTTTGCTCTATGGGATTCCTTTGATATTCCTGTAATATTTCTATGATATTGCTCTACCTTTTACCTGTTTCCGTCCTACCCCCTGTAAGCAATAAAGTTCTCCTTTGTGACCGGTGTGGGAGACTTATTGAGGGGTGGGTCTAAATTATGCCAAGGAGGCCCTTTAGGTCGGTGGACTAAGGGAGGCTTCCTAATAAGCCCCTGACTTGGGGAAGTGCCCCAAGTGCCTGTATTGGGTCTAGGACCCATTGGACGATCAGGCCTGCGTTCTCCAAGGCGCGCAGAGCCAGAAGTGAGTCCAGAGCCGTGGATGGTGGCAGCGGGACCCCAGGCTAGCGGGTGTGCTCCAGGGAAGGGGTCGGCCGGACGGGAGGCACCCCAGGGAGGCACTCGGAGCCGGGAAGGTGGTCGGGCGCAGGGAGGTGGGCGGCGCAACGCAGGAGCGCCCCCTACTGGCCCGCCACACGTGGTGGGAGAGGTGGGATCCGAATACCCTGCTGTATTGGAGGCATAATTTGGGAAAGGGAATAGAGTCACTGAAATCCCTTGAGCAAACAATTTCTAATTTGGCATCGGGTCGACTGGATAGGGTAGAGAGTCAGGATGGCGGACGAGTATGTCCGGATGACTGTGCCCGAACTGAAGGAACGGGCAAAAGAGAGAGGCCTTCACGCAACAGGAAGGCTAAAGAAGGATGAGCTGGTTAAACTTGTGCACCAGCGAGTCAGGACCAGCATCAGCTTCACGCTCTACGACTCCTGAGTCTGACTCAGGACCACACTCCCACTCGTCAAGCCCGGAGGCTCCGGAGAGATCACCCTCCGAGAGCGAGCAACAGAGACTCCATGAGAGAGAGATGAAAAGGATGGAGCTGGAGGAGAAAAGGCTGGAGCTGGAAGCTCAGCGTGAAAGGGAACAACGGGAAGAAAAGAAGGAACAACGACAGCTGGAGGAGAAACAGCTGGAGGCCCAGCGCGAGAAGGAGCAGCTGGCAGCCCGGTGGATCCCAAGTCTCCCCAACAATGTGTCTTCTGTAACAACATCCCATAGCTGAAGAAGCCAATGCACTGCTCTGCAAGATGCGTCCACTCCCTCTAAGGCCCTTCCCCACTGAGCTCCTCACCCTTCAGCCTTGCACCCAGAGCCCGGGAGTCACTTGTGATCCTCTCAGGGTCTCCCTGGCAGCATCACTGGTGCCCGCAGGGATGAGCAGCGCGAGGGGCAGTAGGGGCAGCGTGGAGTCGTGGATGAGCACCGTGGAGTCAGAGCGCAGAGACAAAAGCAGAGCAGTAAGGAAGTGAACGGGCAATAAGGAGCAACCACTTTCACCTTGGCCATGAGGAGGAGGCTGAGTCCTAGCTCTGCCTCTTAAGGCTGCAGAGCCTGGGGCAGGCGGCCCTACCCACGGCTCAGCCTGCTCCGCAGGAGACCCCGTGCAGTCTGGCAACAGCAACTGGCTTGGACAGCCCCAAACCCCACTGCTGGGCCTGGCTGCCTGATCCCTTATGCCAAGACAGCGCCTGAATCCAACCCTGGGGGTAAGGGGGCGCGAGTCCATCCAGCGGCCTTGTCGAATGGATGAGGAGACCCATCTCTCTCCGAAATATGGTATCACCCGTGTGTGCGCCAGTGCTGCCTGTTTGCGGGATCTCTGGCGCTGCTCTGGGGTCTGCGCTTCGGGACTGTGAAACCCGTACCTCTTCCATAGACACGAGGAGGAAATAGGGGTTTCGCATCCTTGAAGCGCGGACTTCCAGAGCAGCACCAGCGATCCCCAGAGAGCGAGAGCACGTGTGCGCGTTCGTGTGTGCCTGTGTCGGGTCACCGCTCCACCCAGGAGCAGCACAGACCATCCGCACATGCGTCCTCAGCCTCACCAGGGCAGTTTGTGCCTGAAAGTCTGCACAGAACAATTTTCCCACCGATTTATTTGGTGCAATAAAAGAGATCACTTTCACCCCAAGAGCCGTGTCTGCCCTGTCCTCGCACCAGGACACGAGCTCACACCCGCCGCTGGAAGTCAGCGGCAGAGATTCACACGTTTTTTCTGCGTGTGCCCCGGGCAGCCGAAGTGCAGGGCGGTGCCACTTGGGGCATCCTCCCGTGGCTGCTGTCCCGAGCAGACGCTCCTATCTTGAATTCAGTCGCCTGTGTTTCACTAAAGCACGTTTACCAGAAGGACATCCCATCTTGATTTGAAGGTGTCAAGAGATGGAGAGCACATACTTATCCCAAATTACAGCCATTGCAAGGTATAAGAATTACCTGCTAATTACAGACCAAATACACAGTGCAACTTTATTGATGCAGCATCATGCACACATTAGATATATTCTATATATCTGGCTTGTCAAACACACGGCCCACGGGCCGCCAAGCCATTATCCGTGGCCCGAGGTCCCTCGCTGGGGACAGGCGGGTGGGGGAGGGGAGGGGAGCTGCTCACCCCTCGGGGCTGGGCTCATCGCCCCCGCGGGCAGCCGGGCACCACGGTGAGCGGGCCCGTACAGATGAGGGGCTCCAGTGCAGCGGCCACCTCGCTCCGGCCCCCCTTGGGCAGCGCCAGCTCGTGGGGCTGCTCTGCTCGAGGGATGGGGCTATGAAGCCATTTATTTCTCCCCTTCGGTCTCTGGGGCAGGGGCTGGCTGGATGCAGAGTGGGTCCCTCCCCGCCTGCCCCTGCCCACCAGCAGCTACCATGAACCTGGCAGTAGGGCCGCACAGGCAGGGTCTCTCTGGCCGGCCCAGGACAGAGGGTGTAAAGGGGTCTTTGTCTTGGGTTATAATAACTGACTGGCCTGTGGGGCTAGCTGACAGCGCTGCCCATGTGGGACCCAAACCCAGTAATGGCTGGGCTGCCCCAGCCATGACACACAGACACCGGGACTGGCCCCAGGAGACAAAAGTCCTAGTCCTGCCCTGACTCCCCATCGGCATTTGAGGTGCACTTGGCATATGATGGCAGCACCTGCACATGTCAGGCTTGCCTTATATATTATGACTATACCTGATAGGTGGGGGTCCATGTCGACACCACAGTATCATTACATCGTAATAAAATGGTGATTTTGAATTGGTGAGTTGTTTTTAACTTCACCTGTCTCTGCCAAACTCGTTTTTCTATGACTAAAATTAAGTTTGGCTCTATTAGCCACAGGGCCTACGCTACGCTCAAAAAATGGCGAATCAGAGGAAACGAAAATTGATGCAGAATGTCGAGTTTTCAGGGATAGTTGGACTGCTGATTTTTGTGTTGTTGAACAAAACGGGAACATCCTGTGTCTGATTTGCCAAGAGAAAGTGGCTGTCGGCAAGGAGGACAATGTGGAGCGCCGTTATTCTACAAAACACACAAAGAAATGTGGCAGCGCGGTGGGGCGCAGTAGACTTGCTCGGGTGAAGTCTCTAACACGGAGCATGACCGGGCAGCCGTCTGCTTTCAGAGCTGCGAGGCAGAAGTCGGAGGCAGCGACCACGATCCGTCTCCTGATATCCGAGGCAATAGCGAAGAGAGGGAAACCACTGTCCGATGGAGAATTTGTGAAAGATGGCCTGGGCAGATTTACTGATAAACAGTCAATCCACACGTCCAAGCCTTCATTCACAAGCTGCAGTTGTTTCAGAAACAGTTGAATAAGAAGAATGTCACCCATCTCACAATACCGTTAATGGGATGTGCTGGGACTGTGACCCATGACAAGTTTTCTGCACCGATCGGCCGTCCGCTGGACGAATTCAAACAAAGACGTGCGGATTTCAGGGAACGCAGCGACGAGCTGGACCTGTTTGCAGATGCATTTGGAGCGGATGCCACCGATGTTCCTGGCACGATCCAAATGGCACTAATTGACATCCCAAATAACGGTGCCTTGAGGAGAGCTTTTGCCGAACAGGACCTACTGACATGTTATAGTCAATGTGTTACGTGGCACTCTTTCCCAGATCTAGAGTCACGCACTTCGGTTCATTGCCCTGTTTGGCAGCACGTATTGCTGGGAGCAGCTTTTCTCAAGACTGAAGAACATTTCATTGTCGCTTCCTGCAACTTCACTCGTGTCAAAGCTCACGTGACCTCACTTCCTGATGTGATACCGCTTCCTGTGAGGTCTTTGAATACGGCTCGCCGGCTCGCTGGGTAATAAAAAGTTCATGATCTGGCCCCACATTCAAAAACGTTGGACACCCCTGATATAGAGATATATAGATATATAATTAGTTGGCACTTGTCCTAGTATTTCACTGAAAATACGTCACAGGGAAATGTAGTTTTTAGGAAAGAACTAAAACGCCATTTCTGACGTACCTGTAGTATCTCGCGTGTGTTAAGTGATGCTCCCAGCTGCCTTACAGTGAGCCCCATGACATGTCTCTCTGACAACCCGACAGCATTGCTCAGTGAAAGTTGAGCGCGCGTTGCAGGCGTCCAGCTCGTGCGGCGGTCTGCAGGCATTTCTATGCGGGGCGGAGAGAAGGATTTATTCCGTCCCTGTTCCCGCACGTGCCCTTGTGTGCGTGTCGCTGTGGTCTCCGCTGACACTTGTGGAGGAGGAGGTAAAACTAACCAGACACCCCATAGACCTGCTCTAGGCCAAGGAATAGACCCACAAGATCCTACAGGGAGCCCCAGGGGAAAAGACAGACTGGCAAAGACATGAAACCTCCCGCTCTATCAGATATATTCCTAGAGCCTCTCTTCTTCCTCAGCACTGCACCAAACCATGCAAAAACCCGAGCAAAAATCACCTTATGCTTCTCTCTTAGAGCAGATGATCCCAGGATGTGGGGAGTGTGTCACCCTGCAGTACGATATTCACTTAAACATATTGTTAAAAGCCCCAGCACTAGAGCGTCTAGGCTGAATCAAACCAGTAATCCATCTCGTCAAGTAACCAGTCTCCAGCAGCGACCGGTATCGGGTGTTTTCGAGGGAGCAGGGAGGGAGGGGAGGTAGAAAGTGATCCTGCTTTTAGCGCCACAAGTCCAGACCCCTGCGTGGTGCAGGGACGCAGCACACGCTCTGGACATGGACCTGACGAGACATGTACATTAAGAGCCCCAGGAGGCTGCAAGAGCCGCTTTGTCTCCAATTACACCCGAAATACAGGTTTAAAATTTCTTCACAAAACACCCAATTACATTTTACTCCTTCACCTGATTTCTAATACCACTGAATACAAAAAGCCACTTACGCACACAACCTTCCCTTAGATAACATGAATCAAAAATATGTGGAAGTGTATTTGAAGTCTTGTGGGAATATTACCACTCTCAAGATTCATTAAAAAAAACAACACAGCGATCAAGTTTAGAAATGCCTTAATAACCCACACTTGGCGTTGTATAGTACATAATGACATCTGGAAGGGCTCGTGATGAAGCTAGGAGGGTCTTCACATGCAAACAAGATGCACGTGGAAAGGAAATACATTACCGGTAAAAACTGACAATAAAACGGAGGAGGGACAGAAATGGCAGGTGCTTTGTGGGAAGAAAAATTACTGAAATACATGAACAAACCTGCTTTTCCCTTAGCTTCCCGCAGGAGCCATGACTCGGTTTTACCTGCACTGCTGCCGTGCCCCGAGGTGTCACAGGGCTGCCCTCTACCGACACGCGGTGTTCATCCACCCGGAGCTTAAAAGAAGAATTCAAATCCACATCATGCAAAACTAGTGTCACAGGCTTACTGAGACTACCAGAGTATGTAAGTGCAGGACGGGCTTTGCAAGAATTGAATCTCAAAGGAGCATCTCGGTTAGACACCTGTAGTAGGACTACAGCCCACTGGTTCAAACTCAGCTGTTTTGGTTTGTCATTCCAGTTTATACTTGACTAACACAGAGCTTGGATGCTGGAATGACATTTTAAATGAGAAGTCCAGCCATTGACCACGAACTTGGAAAAAACTCAGTTTAAGCAGAAGTCTGGGGACAGAAGGATTAACATTTTATCTTTTGTATGTTAGGAGCTCATCTGACTCCCATTACCATTGCACCCACGTGCCTTACAGCCTACGGTGGATGTATCTTCACAACTTCCCCGTGAGGTAGAGAAGGATCATTCCCACTCACGGTCAGCGCACTGAGGCACAGAGGGACAAAAGGATGTGCCCAAGGTCAGCAGGGCAGGCTGTGGCAGAGGGTGCAACGAAGCTCAGCTTTCCAAAGTCCTTAGGTAACCGGTGACTGTGTTACCTCTCGGTAAAGCTTGCGTCTCCTCTCCTTTGCATAAAATGTAGGAGTAACCACAAACGCATGAAATACACACCAGAAAGATAAGATTGAGGGCCAATGTTTCTATGATGAGGAATAGGAATGACTGGATCATTTATTTTAAAAATTAAGGGAAAAGCCTCCATATGTTTCTCTTATTACACCTCACTGCAGGATCACCATGCAATACAGCACAGCTTTCCTCCCCAAAGGCCAAAAAAACCCAACAATCTTTCTGCCTGCAAAACAATACAATTTAAGTCTTTTCAAAGGTTTGGCTTCATTCAAATGATTTACATGTGTTGTTTCAGTACAAGACACAAGAGGCATGCAGAGGAAATGTATGAACTCAACACAAGTCGCACCTTCGTCTAATTTAAGTTATAAAGTTAAAGTAAAAAAAAAGAAAATGTTTTCTATCAATGACTAGACAGAGATCAATAGGATAATCAAGCTGCTTTAAAAGCCTACAGCAATCAACAGTAATTGAATATACTTTTGCTGTCATTTCGTCATCTCTCATATTTTTAATTAGTCACCAAACATCAACTAACCTTCAGCTGGGTTCTGGGTAAAAATTAACTTCCCTGGAAACCATGACAAGGTGGCTGACTGGTTAAGACGATGGACTGCTAATCCACGTGTGGGTTCAAATCTTCGCCTTGTCATGCGTTACTTGTATAAGTCAGGGCTGAAGCACTAGTGACCTGATTGTCCCTCTGCTCACCTCTCCGGGTGTATTGCTATTGACTTCGCCAGGGGGCAGATTGTCAAACAGTGAAAGCTGGGCAATTTTGTGCACTGTGAGACCCTGGGCGTGTGTGTGTTTTGGGGGCTTTGGGCTCCAGGCAAGTGGGGAAATGTTAGCAGCAGGCCAGTGCAGCCACACCTGCCATGCCCACACCAGGCCAGCCCACATAACACACATCCTACCTCAAAAAGTAGTCACTTCACAAGAGGTTGTGGTGGAGCAGCACAGTGGGAACACCAAGTGGGCACTGTGCTCCCCACACACCTTGTCATCCCATTTGCAGTCTGGCCTTTCCCCTGGCGCGAAAGCCAGGAGAAAGCCCCAGGAGTTTGGGGGATCTTGGGGCGGGGGGCACTTGGCAGCAAGCTGAGCAGCTGCCTGGACAGGCACGAGGAAGGAACAACCCTCCCCAGTAATGGGATTTCTCTGCCCTGCGCGTGGCAGGTCTCACCCCGCAGTGTTTTATCATGCACCCGCGTTCACCCCGCTGGCCCTTTTGCTCCAGCCTGACCCTCTGATCCCTGCGCGGCTTGGGAATGTCTTCCATTTTCTGCCGCCCGGGGGGATTCCCTTCCCAAGACGGCTCCCGTGAAGAGCACGATACCGCGTGGATGAGCGCCTGTTGGTGATGGACAGGAGGGGTTTCGGAGCAGGGGGCACCAAAGGGGTCACCTCGGTGCAAGTCCTCCTGTCCTTCCCACCAAGGGGAGGAGAGGACATTGTGGGATGAGGCTTGTTCGGCTGACTATTTAAATCTTTGACCTCAGAAAGTGCTCCCCAAACTTTGCCTCCATATGAAGGACGCTTACACCAGGAAACTACAGCTGTGGCCAGATTAACGGGCGCACTGTTGGACACAGGGTGAGAAGAGGTCTTGCCCGCTACGATTCAGCCGGTCTCTTGTCCTGGTAACGTCTGTCTGCTCCTGTCACCGAGCAAGCGAAGCTGAACGCTGGCAACTTGACCCAGGGCAGCTTACCTGTGAGTGACACGGGCTAAACTTGCACTTCTAGCAAGATTCATAGATTCATAGATTCATAGATGTTAGGGTCAGAAGGGACCTCAATAGATCATCAAGTCCGACCCCCTGGATAAGCAGGAAAAAAGATAGGAGGGGACAGATGACACGGGTAAATTCAGCTCAAGAGTGGTACATTCCTGACTTCGGACTTGCAGATCTGTCCACCCCCAAATATTCTGGTTGCTTTGTTTCTTTTCTTTCTTTTTTTTTAAACGAAAGGGGAAGGAGACCACATGAGCAGACTGGCAGCCTTGGGGTTTGAAGTCTTTCAGTCACAGATGTCCAGCCCAGTAGCATGAGGAGCTTCCCCACATCCTTTCCCAGCAAACCTCACCCTTGACAGTTTTGCCAGGCAAGCTTTTCCATTCAGGACGGACACCTGTCCAGTGGGAAGTGCACCAAGACGCTCCCCAGGGCGCCACGACAAGGCCCAGACAGCCATGCCTTTGGGGTCTCATTGACCTGCATGGGACCCCAGCCCTGAGCCAGAGGTGAACGTTTTTATAGCCACGTACTGAAATCCCCGGAGCCAACCACCTCGCCTGGCATGAAACAACCTCCCATCCCACAGTATACTTTTAAGAAAGAAGAAAGAGTGGCTGGCTATCAACACACACTGCATCTCCAGGAGGAGATACCTACCCCTGCGCAGTGAGCCATGCATTTAGGTGCTCCTGTTGTACCAGACGATGAAGAGGGGATGAGTAAAAGGCAGAGGTTTGAACTCCAGCTGGGGAGCCTGGTCTCCTTTCCCGCCACCAAGGAAATCTTCTAGGAATACACTGTGAAAATAAGAGGGGGAAAACATAGTGGAGCAAGACTCCATCCTTGGCAAAGTCTTTAAAAAATTATCAAGGCTCACATATACGAGAGCCCGGCAGGACAAATTATGCTGAGGAGAAACCAGCACGGGTTCGTGGCAGGCAGATCGTGCCTCACCAATCTAGTTTCTTTTTATGACCAGGTTACGAAACACCTGGACACAGGAGGAGGGGTGGATGTCGTGTACTTAGACTTCAGGAAGGCCTTCGATACGGTATCCCACCCCATACTGGTGAACAAGTTAAGAGCCTGTGACGTGGATGACTACACAGTCCGGTGGGTGGCGAATTGGCTGGAGGGTCGCACCCAGAGAGTCGTGGTGGATGGGTCGGCTTCAACCTGGAAGGGTGTGGGCAGTGGGGTCCTGCAGGGCTCGGTCCTTGGACCGATACTCTTTAATGTCTTCATCAGTGACTTGGACGAGGGAGTGAAATGTACTCTGTCCAAGTTTGCGGATGACACAAAGCTATGGGGAGAAGTGGACACGCCGGAGGGCAGGGAACAGCTGCAAGCAGATCTGGACAGGTTCGACAAGTGGGCAGAAAACAACAGGATGCAGTTCAACAAGGGGAAATGCAAAGTGCTGCACCTAGGGAGGAAAAATGTCCAGCACACCGACAGCCTAGGGAATGACCTGCTGGGTGGCACGGAAGTGGAAAGGGGTCTTGGAGTCCTAGTGGACTCCAAAATGAACGTGAGTCGGCAGTGTGACGAAGCCATCAGAAAAGCCAATGGCACTTTATCGTGCATCAGCAGATGCATGACGAATAGGTCCAGGGAGGTGATACTTCCCCTCTATCGGGCGCTGGTCAGACCGCAGTTGGAGTACTGCGTGCAATTCTGGGCGCCACACTTCAAGAAGGATGCAGATAACCTGGAGAGGGTCCAGAGAAGGGCAACTCGTATGGTCAAGGGCCTGCAGACCAAGCCCTACGAGGAGAGACTGGGGCACCTGGACCTCTTCAGCCTCCGCAAAAGAAGGTTGAGAGGCGACCTTGTGGCTGCCTATAAGTTCATCACGGGGGCATAGAAGGGAAATGGTGAGGTTTTATTCACCAAGGCGCCCCCGGGGGTTACAAGAAATAATGGCCACAAGCTAGCAGAGAGCAGATTTAGACTGGACATTTGGAAGAACTTCTTCACAGTTCGAGTGGCCAGGGTCTGGAACGGGCTCCCAGGGGAGGTGGTGCTCTCCCCTACCCTGGGGGTCTTCAAGAGGAGGTTAGATGAGTATCTACCTGGGGTCATCTAGACCCAGCGCTCTTTCCTGCCTATGCAGGGGGTCGGACTCGGTGATCTTTTGAGGTCCCTTCTGACCCTAACATCTGTGAATCTATGAATCTGACCCCAGCCTGCTGTGTAGGGCTCTGGGTTTGGGAATTTGGCAGCAGGGGCAGGGTGGCACCATTTATTGTCAGTAACGTGTCCTAGGGAGCAGCCACGGCCTCACTCACTGCGGTCACCTCTACTGAGACGGTGCGACTCTATGGCTTTCCTGAGACAGACTTTTAAACTGGGACAAGAGCCCCATTTTTTGAAGTCATTTTATGTGCTGAGATAATCCTGGTTTTTCAAGCCAGGAGTGTCTCAGTGGAAGCAGCGCACTTAGCTTTAGCCAGGATCTCTCGATTCCCGACACAAAAGGCCTCTGGTTTCCTTTATTCCACATGTTCCCATCACGAGGTCTGGGGTCAGACGGCCTGCTCGTATTGAAGATGGCCAGGATTTCCCTGCAGCTTTTCAATTTGGATGTGAAGCGACACCCTTGAAAAGACAGATGTCACCTCCCACCCACAAGCAAACGCCTGCCCTAAATTCTCTGTCTGAGTGAAGCAAGGCACGAGACTCCACTGAAAGACACATTTCACACGGGACCTTTTGAAAGCCACTTGGCATTCATCCCAACCATCAGGGAATGGCCTGGAAATAATGGTGAAAACCTCACTGATCCTGGGAAAAGGGGTAACTGGAAAGGAGTAATATAGGGGAGGGTGTCTCCTGGCCTGAGGGAGAATCTGCAGTGAAGTGGGAAGTTATTCTGCAGCTGGCCTGGGAGAGAAATGCAAGGGGAGGGGAGTGGGGGCGGGAAGGAATTGAAGGGGCTTCAGTCAAGGGCATGCCCTGATTTGACCAGATTTCTTCCCTTCCTGTGACAATCCTTGGTCACAACCTTCCCTACACACTTTGGGCCCTGCCCCGTGATGCCACGCAGCCCCTCTGCTGTTCAGCACATCTCCCACGATGAGCGGAGCACGCTGGCCTGGGGGCAGGCGGCACTGCGGTGGTTGCGCTCCTGGCAAAGCCGGGGCCCCTTGCCCAGACAGCCCGTCTCACTGCAGTGCTGCCTGCTGTCCTCCTGCTGCAGGGTGCATTATCTAAGTCAAAATCTGCCTTCTTTAGTTGTCCCCCATTTGCCTTTCCAGCTTTACTCGAGCCAGGGCCGTATGGCAAGAATATGGGTGTCTTAGTATTTTCAGTCTTCCCAAAATTGTCCCTCCTGAAAACCCTTTCCTTCAGCAGTGCAGACACCAGGCAGGGGCAGGGACTGGCTTTTCCTCTCTGCTGCTCACAGGACAGTGCTTCTCCCAGGCTGGGTACAGAGCAGGGGCCTGGGCCTGGGCCAGGCTGGAGCTGGCCACTTCCCTCCCCAATGCCTGCTCCTGCTGCCCCGTCCAGCCAGGCTCTCCCTTCCCATCTCCTTCACCCCAGGCTGGGACATCTCCGCCCTTGCCCATTCCCGGGGATGTCCACTTCCTAGGACCTAGGTCAGCTCCTGCCAGGGCTACTGGGAACAAGATCCTGAGTGCACAAGTGGATCTAGGATTTTGAAGAGAGCGATGCAGACAGTGTGGCACGTCATCACACGGTACACAACACGCATTTTCCTCCAGCTAAAGCAAAACAAGAAGCTTCTCTAATACGGTAGGGCAGAGGTTCCCCAATTTAGGATTCTCCGGCTCAGGAGCCGGCGCCGGGCTGCCCTGGAGAGCTGGATCCAGCCAGTGCAGAAAGGCCCAGATGCCCTGGGCTGGGCACCGGGGGCTGCAGTGCAGGCGTCTCCCGGCATAGCCCCAGCAGCACCTGCCTGAGCACAACCCTGGACTGTGAACACCAGGGGACTTCACAGGCCCAGGCCCACCGAGGAAACTAGAAGGCCGCACGTGATGTGTTCCTGTTAGGACAGAGGTTCCTAAACTTTTTCTTATTGCGCACCCGCTTCCAGATTGACCAGCTGCCTACGTAGCCTATCAGCATACATTTTATAATTTAACCCCTTCGATGTCAAGGATTATGAGAATACGCTGCTCTGTCCCCACCCTCCTGTGCATACACCCTAGCCCCTTTCCAAGTACCCCTGAGGGGTATGCAGGCACCCAGTTGACAACCCCTATGCTAGAATATAGATCAGGTTTAAAAAACACAACAAACCAGGTTAAATTGTCAAAGGTCATTGCATCAAAAGCCCTGCTATCATTAAATTTAAATGTACATCATTTATTCAGATTCATGAAACAAAATCTAGCTTTCTTGAGGATTTTGACAGCGCCTCCAATACTTCACGGTCAGTCATTTCTACACCCAAGTTAAAATAAGATGTCCACACCTGAGTTGAAGTTTTTAGCTAATGCTAAACACAGTCTGCAGGGCTGTGAAACAGAAGAGAGTGGCTATCAGGCAGTGACATTGCAGAAGAAAGGATAGTTGGAAAAGTGGATCTTCAGGACCATTAAAAAGGAGAGAGGGTCATTGACACTTGTGGAGGGGAGGAAGATTAACAAGAATTAGGAAGATGATTACAGGCCATGAGATAGGTTGAGTCTCTCTGGGCAGATTTACATATTCATCAGTGCATGTTACATAGTGGGCATTTAGGTTAGTACTTGTTTCTAAAATACTAACTAAAGGCACAGGAGCTAGCGTTACTGTGCAGTCGCACTGGAGCACGGTTATTTTGTGATGCTTCCTGCGCATGAGCCTAGTAATGCTGCACAGTAGGTTATTAGTATGCTTTTTAACCATTGTGCTACTGTGCAGTTTTAATAGGCGAATGCACAATAAGCACCTTGTATAGATGCACCCTCCAAGTAGAAATGATGCTGCCTCTCCCAGGCAGCTGGTTTGAAAGTTTGGGTGGAACAGGAACCAAAGCAGAGCAAGTGCGCCGCCTTGGATCTGCCCGTGCCCTGTATATCAGTGAGGGCAGCAGCTCTGGGATGCGCAGCCGTGCGGGGACCAGCGATGGGTGTGGAGGGGCCGCGTGTGCAGAGCCCCTGGGCTGCCAGCCCCCAGGTCTCTCCCCATGACTTGGAGTCTCTGGCTCAGGAGCTGGTGCCGGGCTGCCCGGGGCGCTGGTCCCAGCACTGCAGAAAGTGCCCCCAGGGCTGGGCATCGGGGGCTGCAGTGCAGGCGTCTCCCAGCACAGCCCCAGCAGCACCTGCCAGAGCACAACCCTGGGCTGTGAACACCAGGGGATGTCATAAGCCCAGGCCCATGGAGGAAACTATAAGGCCCTATTACTACTGGTGGCAGAGTGACATGTTACTAATTACTTGGGACAAATTATAATGAAACCAGGCACCAGAGTGGGGGTCAAAGGTTCAAAACCAGACTGCCAACACGGTTGTGTCTGGTTGTGTTTTCCTTGCGCTGTCCCTTGAAGGCTAAAGCCTCATGCTCAGCACTGCAGGGCTCAGTTGCTTGTGGCACTTTTGCAGCACTGGGACTCCCTGTTCTCTGCCATGAGGAGCCAGAGGCATTTCTTGTTTCCTCTCCCTCCACAGGACTGGACTGAGTTGAGGCAGAGCAGGTCTCAGATCTGCATACATATACGGATGCAAATGTTAAGATCCACCCTGGATATGATTTCAGAGACTGATAATAATAAATGACTCTTAGTTCAACACAGCAGGGTCCACAGTGCTGTTGCAGAACCCACAACACATCAAACACAGTTAAGGAAGCAGCCGCAGCAGCCGCTGAAGGAGGCTCAACTCCGGTCTCCTGAGCAGAGGCAAGGCAAAAGCAACCTCATCTCCTTCAGTGGCAGCCAGAGCCCCCTCCCCCACAGAGAGAGGCCAGCACTGGAAGCAGGAAGCAAGCTGGACCCCAGGGCACCCAGCTGGGCATGGGCTGGGAGAGCTGCCAGCATTGGGGTTGGCATTTTGAGTGGCATGGACCTTTTGCCCTGGGCTTTGCCTTCTGGGGTTGCTGGAGCAGCCCGAGTGAGGCTTTGGGGGCAGGGCTGGTGCACAGCCCTGTGCCTGGTCCCCTGCATCTGTTCACACAAGGGAGCGCAGAGCAAGCCCAGTGAGCCCGGCAGGGGTGCAGCTGTGAGAAGAGCCCCAGTGCCATGTGCACAGCTCCACACAGCGCACACCGTGCCTGTTTCTCGTGTTGGCACCAGTGGAAAAAAGTGGCTGTGGCAAAGTGGGCGACTGCACTGGGCATTTCCTCCCCTTGCCCTTGATTTGGGGAGTGCCCGGGCTGCCCTGAGGGACACCCATCCCCAGGTGCATGGGCAGTGGCCTCTGAAGAGCTGGGAATGTGATGGTGGTCTCCTGGGTCTGACCCCAAATAGAAGAAGTCTGTTCCCGTCCCCTCTGCCTTCACATGAACAAGGGACTGTGCCCCTGTCATGGGTGGAGCCAGGATCTGGCCAGGATTTCTTCTCATTGGTACCACTAAGGGGAGCTTGGCAGCCATAAAGAGAAAGGGATCCCAGGGCCAGAGCCTCAGGACAGATTTGGGAGCCTGAACCAAATGCAAAGAGGATTCGGAGACCCAATGTAAAAGGAGACGGCGAGTTCAGAGCTTACCATCAAGTTGGACAAGTTTAGCAGATGCCTTGTTTCTTTATTTGCTTTCTAGGGTCAAGAGCTGTCAGGGGCAAGGTTCCTACTGCTGCTGGTGCATTGCATGAGATGGGAGCTGAGCAAGGGGCCAGGCTGCAGCCAATAAGAAAGACCAGGAAGAAGAGAGCGGTGGGTGCAGATGACTGGCAGGCCTGGACGGCATATCATTCAAACTGCTGTGCTGAACTGGTCAGGAGGGTGCAGCAATGGCCAGGCTTGCAGAGATGCGCCGTGCACTTGCTGGACCACATAGGCCACCAGCGAGGCTGAGGCATGGCGAGGCAGGCTGTGGAGATGCTGCTGGAGAGGGAAACGTAGCAGTCTCATAACAATCCTTACCCAGGAGTGCTGACCATCCTAAAGAGGTGCTTTGTATTAGCTCCCGTGCCCATACCTTCTTCCCTCTCCAGGCCCAGGCTGACTTACCCCAGGGTCAAGCTCAGGTTTCCCATGCTAGGGCTCGGCTGTAGTCAGCTTGCTCAGGGGCTCCTGCCGGAGGCTGCTGGAGCAGCCTGAACTGGGGCAGGGGCAGGGGCAGGGGCTGGGTTTTGGCTAGGGGCTGAGAACAGGCAAATGTGGAGCTGTCTGTCTGCTCGGGATGAGTAGGACTCCCTGTTAGTGCTGTATTGCAGTGGGTCGCCTCCTCCACGCTGCTAAGAAGCTGGATGGAGCCTGAGGGCCCCACCTGGAGTTGGATCCGGGAGGTGTTTTGGCAGCAAGGCAATTTGCAGCAGGACCAGTGACGGGGTTTTGGGACTTCTAGGCCAGTCACTGGAGCCAGGCTGTGCGGGGTCTCCTGCAGGAGCAGCTGAGCGCGGGTTAGGGTCAGGTTTGGGACCAGGGTTAGGAGCAGGAAAGGGATAGAGGTGTCTTCCTGCTTGGAGTTGGTTGGACTCCCGGAGATGTATTTAGGGCACGGTGGGAGAGGGCAGCCCACATGCACAAGCTGGACCCTAGAGCACCCCAGTGGGGCATGGACTGGGAGAGCTGCCAGCATTGGGGTTGGCATTTTGAGTGGCAGGGGCCTTTTGCTGCAGGGCTATTTTGGCACCTGGGGATGTATCGGCTGGTGTCTCCCATGCCACCTGTGGGTTTCCCAGGACAGGTCCTGTCAGGAGGTGTCTCAGGCGCTGCTTCCTGGGGTTGCTGAAGCAGGCTGAGCAAGGCTTTGGGGGCAGGGTTGGTGCATGGCCCTGTGCCTGGTCCCCGGTGTCTGTGCAAAGAAGGGAGCACAGAGCAAGCCCAGGGAGCCCAGCAGGGGTATAGCTGTGAGAAGGGCCCCGGTGCCGTGCACACTGCTCCATGCAGTGCGCACGGCAAGCCTGTTTCTCGTGTTGGCACCGGTGAAAAACAAAGTAGTTATGGTAAAGTGGGAAACTGGGCATTTCCTCCCCCTGCCCTCAATTTGGGGGAGCACCTGGTCTGTCCTGAGCGACACCCATCCCCAGGCACGTGGACAGTGGCCCTGGGGGACATGGCGGTGCCGCGGGGGGCTGCGGCGCTGGGTGCGGGGTGGGGGGCGATGGAGCTGGTCCCCGGGCGTTGCCGCGGCAGCGTTCGTATCATCGCGGCGCCGCGGGATTCCAGGCAGTTGCCGGCGGAGGCTGGAGCGGTGCTGCCGGGCGCCCGGGGTCTGCACAGACGGGTAAGTCGGCTGCGGAGAGCGCTGCCCCTCTTGTGCCCCCGCCTGAGGCAACGCGGGTGTCGAGAGGAGGCCTCTTGCCCCAGGGGTTGTCAGAGTCAGACGTGAAAGAGCCGCGGGGCCGGCGCCCTCCTGCTCCTGGACGAGGTGTCCCAGGGGGACGCGGCCCGACGGGGTGGGATTTGCACCAGCCCCACCAGCGATGGGACCGGGAAGGGCAGTGGGACCCGATCCTGCAGGTTGTGTTCAGCCAAGAGCGGGCACCAGGTCTGCGCCTTTCCCTCGGGGGTGGTTTGTGCCTGTGTAAAGCCCGGAGGGAGGAAACGGAGCCGAGCCCGGCCGAGCTGCCCCAGCCCAGACACCTGGAGATGGGGTTTCTCCTCCTTTTTAATGAAGGGGAGAATTGAAGAACAAACCCATACCGATTAATTTATTCCTTGAAATCACAGTCCAGGGGGAAGAGTAAGTATTTCCTCCATGTTCATGTGATTTTAATGTCCCGTCTTGTTTCTGTTAGTAATCATCAGGCGCCGTTTGGAGAGCGACAGCAGAACCGGTTTCGTGGAGGATTTCGCTCTGCGATCTCTCAGCCCGGAGTGAGCAGGTCAGGATCGGTCCTTGGGCAACGCTGCCGGAGACGCCGGCAGGGGTCGAGCTGGGAGGGGAGCGAGGGGCTCTTGTGCTTTCAGGCCTGTGGCCCGCGTCCAGAGAAACTGTGACGCATCAAGACGGAGCCGACAGGACCCTGCCCTTGGCGTGAGGGGCTGAGTAACGCTCCCTGTAGTCATGTGTGTAGGGTGCAGGAGCTGGGCATGCTCTGGATGCCACCCCCTGCTGAGGCCATGATGAGAAATGTTTCTCCTTGAACTCTGCATGTTTTATCTCCAATCCAGAACATCATTTCTCACACCGGTGTCGTACCTCTTCCCAAAGCTACCTGGGACAGGGCTCCCCTCCCCGCCAGGATGGCTGGAGCGCGGTGTGGACTGGACCCCAGTTACAATCCACTTAGAGCCACCAGTCTTGATGGCGCAGAGCAGGACACTTGGTCTTTCCTGGGCACCAACACGCATGGAGTAAAGCTGCAGGCACAAGCCAGTAGCGCCTGTGATGTGGAACAAGGCCAGCGCAGGGTGGCAGGACTTTCTGTTGGGTGGCAGGAAAGGGTCAGGAAGAGAAGATCAGGGAAGAAGAGGGGTCCTGGCATGGGCAAACAGAGAGGGGAATAGGCGGGGGGGAGGAGAGGTGTAGTTTTGTTTTGGGGGAAGAGGCTGTGCACAAGGATGGCTTCCAACAGGATGGCATAGTCCCTTTCAGGGGTAGGCGTCCCCCCATCGACGGCAGCGACTGCAGCTTGAGGCGGCGAGGGACATCCATCGGAGGAGAGGCAGGAGACCTTAGTCCAGAGCCGGAGGGAGGAGTGCGGCGTCACCAGGGCCTGTGAGCACCCGCCCAGCAGCGCTCCATCCCCCAGGGCAGGTGAGGGGCCTGCAGCGCCGGGGGGGCTTCCCGTCTCTGTGCAGGAACTGTAGAAACGGGCAGAAAATCCACCCCCCGCAATGTGGGCACTCAGCCCCTGGTGCTCCCTCACACCACTTCCAGCGGGTTGGAGACATCCCCAGGTGCTGAAGCTCCCCACCCCTCCCAGCCCAGCCAGTGCTGCCCAGACTGAGCGTGCAGGGAGCCCCAAGCCGTGGCGCTGCTGGGCTCCTGCAGGTCCCAGGCAAATGGCCCCTGTCCTCCTCTCCTTGGCATTCCCAAATGCATGGGCACTCAGCCCATGGCCAGTCACGTGGGGTGAGAGGGGAGTAGAGGAGCAGGGAGCTGTGTGTCCAAACCAGCTGCAGGTCTTGGACCCTAAGACAAGGGCTCTCCCCACCTGCCAACCCTAGTGCCAGGGAGGCTGTGGATATGGCTGTAACCCAGGGTTCACCTGCCTGTGTCTTGGATGAGCAGAGGAGGGGGTGGATACGTGTGAAGGGGATGCTTTGAACCCCAGTGATAATTGCCCCTGTTGGGTGCCAGGATGGACAGGCTGCGGCAGGTGCTCAGGAGGAGGTCGGCCAAGGTGCTCTCCATGGGAGAGGAGAGCAGCAGGGAGCCTGGGCAGGAGGAGCGGGGCCCCACCTGCCGTGATGAGGAGGGGCCCATCAGGGCAAGGAGCTGGCTGTGCCCCATCTGCTGCCGAAGTAAACTGGCAGCTCCCAGCGGCAGGGGAAAGGAGGGAAAGAAATCAGCCACCTCCAAGTCCAGATGGAGGTGGCCATGGGTGCGCCTGGGCAGGCGGGAGCCAGCGCCATCACAGCTCCCGGCACCTGAAGAGCCGTGCAGCTCCCCTCCTGGGTCATGGGGCAGCCTGGAGCCCGGCCCTGCAGCCCCGCAGCAGGAGGCAGCCCCGTGCCAAGCTGGGGACGAGGGCCCAGCTGCCCTGGGGCAGGAGCTGAGCCAGGCCCACAGCAGCCCCTGCCTGAGCCGCAGCTCCTCCTGGGATGACTGGCACATGTCCCAGGAGTCCGGGAGCACCAGCCCCAGCACCAGCTCCTCCTCCTCCTCCTCCTCCTCGGACTCTGAAAAGTCCCAAGAGGCCCAAAGCACCAGCACGAGCACGAGCAGCAGCTCCTCCTCGGAGGACAGCGATAGCTCGGAGGAGTCCAACACCACCAGTTCGACCAGCAGCTCCTCCTCGGAGGACTCCAGTAGCTCCCTGGAGTCTGGGACCAGCCCGGCCCCCGGTGCCACCTGCACAGGTGAGGGGAGCCGCTGGGGCCAGAGGTCTCAGCACCTTTCACTAAGCGAGGCCACTTGGACCCTCCATGGGGCCGGGCAGGGGGATCCTGGCCAAGGTGAGGGGGCTGAGCCGCACACCTCCCTGGCACGTCCTGGGGCAGACAGGGGACCCTAGTGCTGGTGGTGGGAGCACGACACCATCTCTTCCCCCGACACCCACTTCCCTTCCCCTCAGGGGCACACGAGTGACCTCTCCCCTTTCCTCCGTGTGCAGTGATTCCCAGCCCAGCCGGCGAGGAGCTGGAGGAAGAGGAGGAGGAAGAGGAGGAGGAGGAGGAAGATGGAAGGTCCCCGGAAGAAGCTGCCCTCCTCCTTGTGAAGAAACACCTGCAGGACCCCGGGGAGGTATGAAACTGCCCCAGCGGAGCCGGCACCCAGTCAGTCTTCCATTCCCCCATGCGGCCCATGGCAGGAGGTCACCCCCTGGGACCCACAGCCCGCAAGGGAGCCCCGGGGCTCTGCTCGAGGTGGGTGTTTGTGAAGCCCCAGCTGGGTCCCTCCCTCCACGGACACTGCCCTGCTCTTTACAACACCTGCCCCGAGGAGATGCATCTCAGCTCCGTGGGGGCAGAGGAGGCCTGAGTCCCACAGGGGGCTTGCGGAGGAGCAGGAGGCTCCTGGCTAAGAGCCTGCTTTAGCCCTGGTCTCGCTCCTGGTAGATGCTGGACGGGAAGGACAGGCAGCGCTTCCTGCTGGCCATCATCAGCCTGACCATCGCCGCGGACCAGAGCAGAGAGGTGGCTGTGGAGCTGGAGGACCTGAAAGCGGCCGTGCTGGAGAGGATCGTGGTGAGTAGCACGGGATGGTGTGGGGAGAGGGAAGGAGAGGAAATGTTGTCTCGTGAGACCAGGAAGTAGGGGAGAGGTGGAGCGGGATAAGAGAGAGAATGGCAGGCGCGCCTTTTCCTGGGCATGACATGGGGGTACTAGATGAGGGAGATAGTGGTCGATTCCTGACCTGGATGTTGAGCGTTGGGCAATGCTGCATCTGGAGGGCAGGGGAGGGTGGGATCAGGAGAGGTTTGAGTGCCATGCTTGCAAGGCCGTGGGAGGCAGAGGGCCAGCCCAGCTGGGTGGGTGGGAGGGGGCTGGTTGGGATCCTGCTGCCTGCGCCTGCAGCACTGGGTGGTCTCCCGTGGGGGATGTGGCTGATCCTTACCTCCCCGTCCCCTTTGGGGCTCACAGGACCTGATGGAGACCATCTCAGTGGAGGGCGACCGAAAACACATCCTGGCGTACAGCATAGACGCCATCCGCTGCCTCAGGTACAGGGACCTCTGCCTGACTCTCCTGACTTTGCTGTGGGCCAGGGGGATCCCCACTGCTCAGGCCCAGCTTTCCAGGCTGTTTCCTGCCCACCCCAGTGCCACCGCCGCCCCACATAGCTCAATCTGACGCAGGCTCCTCTCTCCTCACAGCGACCCGAAGCTCAGCCTGGAGCCAGCGCTGGAGTCGCGCCTCCTGCGGGCCGCCGTGGAGAAGAGCTTCCTGGCCATAGGGCGTGAAACCCATCGAAACCAGGTAGGTGCCCCTGCCACTGCCAGGTCCCACAAGCCACCCCCTGGCAGGAGTGGCCCCAGGCTCCGTGGCACTGACCCTCGGGTCTGCCTCCCCTTTCAGGTCGTGCAGCGACTGTACGAGGAGTACCTGGAGGGCCTGCTGTGCTGCGTCTTGTCCAGCGCCCCCAGCCTGGGCAAGCTCTACTCCATCTGGGAGGTGAGCACCGTGCAGAGGGGCTGGGCTCGGGCCGGGACAGCTCCTGCCCTGTGCACTGCAGCAAGCCTCTCTCAAAGCATAAGGAAGATGGTCAAGCCCGAGCTTGAAACCTGGGTCCTGAGGAGGAGGACCCCAAGGCTGCTGGGTTCAGCAGGGCATGTGCCCTCATCTTAACATCTTCCTCCCACAGCACTTTACATCGTGGACTGAGGCGCCGGATGCCCAGCACCGTGCACTGGGCATGAAGATCATGACCGGCGCCATTGCCTTTGCTGTGCAGCTCCTCCCACAATTTGAGGTCAGTGAGCCCCTTCCTTCCCCAGTGTCCTGGTCCCCTGCCTTTGGCAGGGCCCTCCTGGGAGAGTGGGGTCAAAGCTGGACAAGGAGCTTCACTCCAGGGCTTTGCTTCTGCCTCAGTGGTGCCCCTGACTCTTTACGGGTCTCTTTTCCATGGCCTGCTCTGGGCATGGTCAGCCCTGGACATGGGGCCTACTAGCCCTGGAGCATGAGGCACGGAGAGTGATCCTGGGGCCCCGAGCAAGTCCCTGGGCTGCAGGTTCCCATGGGAAGAGAGGGCTGTCATGCTCTGGCACTGTGGTCTCTGCCTTCCTGCCCTCGTGCTGGGTAATGCGGAGAGGTGGAGAGAGAGAACTGTGCCTGGGGATGTATTGGGGAAGGAAGGTGGGACATGCATGAACTGCCTGATCCTCTCCCCCTGCTTAGGGCTCCCCTGACATACTGGAGGTGGGGGACATGGCAGCCCGCCTGGGTCTGTCCATCAACGACCCGGAGGAGACCATCAGCTGCAAGGCCAGGGCGTGCATGTATTTGCTCGCTCAAATCCTCCTTCATCAGAGGGGTAAGGAGACCCAGCTGGAGTACAAGGCTCCGATGCCAGCAGTTTCCCTCCAAAAGCCTGGTCCCAGGTGCTGGGCCAGACGCTTTGTCTCCATCTGTCCATTCCCAACCTGGAACAACTCAGGGTGTCGGCGTTAATGATTTGGGCCTCTTCAGCTC
Source organism: Alligator mississippiensis (assembly GCF_030867095.1). Taxonomy (NCBI): domain Eukaryota; kingdom Metazoa; phylum Chordata; order Crocodylia; family Alligatoridae; genus Alligator; species Alligator mississippiensis. Next base: position 75,817 of record NW_026775335.1, on the reverse strand, counting down.
AGCGCCGAGCTGTGGTACTGCAGCCTGTGCTAATGCACCCATCCTGGGTGTCTCATGCGGGAACCAGGGAGCCCATCCCCAGGCCCCCAGCCCAGACTGGTCCCAGGACACGTGGTGTCCATTGACTCCTGCAGAACAATGACCTTCCTGCTGGGGCCCTGCCCTTCATGGTGCCAGAAGGGCAGCCAGAGCCCCACTGGGTGGACATTGAGTACCAAAGCTAGGATGGCAGCTCAGAGCCATGTGTCTCCACCTGTCCTAGGCCAAGACATGCGAGGGGCAGAGGAGCTGCGGTGCAAGCGCCAGAACGATCAGAGCCAGGTCCAGAAGTACAGGGGCCTGGCGAGAGTGGGAGAGGTGAGGCTGGTGTGTGTGATGAAGGGGTTCGGAGAAAGGCTTGGTGCTTGTCTCCAGCTGGCAGGGGTCTTCCTGCGGTGGGTTACAGCCTTGCAAGTGTCCAGGGCAATGTGGTGCCAGCCCCAGAGATGGAGCCTGTGTGTGGGTTGTAGCCAGCCTTGTGTTCTCCTGTTTCAGGGGCTGAGAAAGATCTTGCTGGAGGAGCAAAGAAGAGCTTTCCTGCAGAGGGCCCTTCATGCAGTTCGCAATGGACCGATGCACATCAGCCAAGCTGGGCTGGTTTTCCTGTATGCAATCTTGGGGGAAGCCGGCCGCTTGATGGGGCACAAGGTCAGCAGCCACGTTGGGGAGTGCGGGGAGGGAGGAGAGTGAGCTCACGGCCCCTCGGCTCTGTTCCACGTAAAGTTGCTGTCGTCCCATCACGACCTGTTGTGTGGGGACAACGTGGAGCAGAGAGAGGTCACTACACACTGGAGTCTGAGCTCTAGCTCACGGTGGGGCCCATTTGGACTTCGCAGACTAACTCAATTAATGACCTGCCCCTGTCTGTAAGGTGCAAATCTCCCTTGCCTTCTGAGCAAACTGGCCTTGAGGAGAATGGGAGGCCTGCCAAGTGCCTTGGAGAAAGGAATGAATTAATCTGCCTAGGCAGGATGGCACCAGCCTGTCCTTTGCACATGTCATGCCCCTGAGGGTCAAGGTCTCTTGCCAGGCCCAAAGATACACAGCGTGTTCCCTCAGGACAAGCTTCCCATTCCCAGTCTGCAGTCAGGAGTCTTTAGGAGGTGCACAGGTCCCCGCATGGCTCCATTTCTTCTCCTGCCCACGATCCTGTGCTTGCTCTAGGGAGAACGGAGGATTCAGGCACTTGGCGCTGCTGATCTGCCCCATTGCCCAGAGCCCAGAGCTGCCACCCTCTGTCTTTACCGCGATTCTCAGAAAAATGTTGCTCAAGGAACCTGCCCCCCATTTCCCTGAGCTGTTGCCAAGACCCCTTGGTTTCAGTCCAATCCCTGCCCCATGACCCCTCCCCACATCCCCTGTCCTTTCTGGGTGTAGGACAGGCTATGACCAGCTCTTGTACCTCTGCAGGAGAAAGAAATCCCCATCAGGGTCCTGAATAAGGTCTTCATTATCACCTACCTGAAGGAGCTGCCTAAAGATCTGCAAGGGCACAGCCTGCTGGTCACCTCCTCCAGCGCCATCGCCTCTCTCCAGCCGCCCACACTTGCTCCTGCAGGTACTGTCCTGTCCCCTCTGCCGCTGGGGAGCAGGGAGCAGTGGGAAGGGAGGGGGAGGCTCTTGGCACTAACACAAACCTGCTCCCTGCCGCGTGTGGGCAATTCTCCCCTCTGCCCTACAGAGTCCTGTCCTAGGATCCGTCCTCCGCAGGTCTTTCCTTTCTTTCCTCTCAATGGCAGGAGCCTTTCCTCGTGCCCTGCTGCCCCCGGGTAAACCTGCCCTCTGCCCCGGGTGGCATGGGTGGGCCTGCAGGGTGTTGCCATCTTTCATGAAGGAGCCCCGGGACCTGTCCCAAGTGGCTGAGCCACCCCAGGACAGGGGGGACCCTCTGCCTCCTGTTAAAGGCTGCTGTCACTCCCACAGTCGGAGACCTGCTTTCCCTTGCTTGTAGCTCTCTCAGCCATGGTCTTTTTGGGGCTGGGGTTGTCCATTCAGAGCATCTACCTCATCTTGAACGTGGCTGGGCAGTGATGCCTAAAGATGTTCAGCTTCTTCCAGGCAGGAGGCTAAGCACCATCTATTTTTTTTCCCCTCATTCAAATGTTCAGGCCTTTGTGTCCTGGGAAAGCTCCCAGTCCCCACTTCCTCATATCGCAGCCTTGTATCATGGTCCCAATGCATGGATTTAATCTTCTGCTGCTTTTTCTTACGCTGCGTAGCAACACCTGCAGACCACCTCAACCCTGACAGCACCTCCATGAGAGAAGATGACCTCCCCAACCTCACCTGGAGCCCGATGGCTACAGAGAAAAGCTGCAACAGCGCTGAAGCCACCACACACGTCACCGACTGACAAGTCATCATCCAGTCTGAGCCGTCCGCCACAGCCAAGTCAGCCTCTGCAACAGGAGCAGCCTGAGAAACCCTCGTGGTGAAGAACTTGAATATCTTCCAGACCAGCTCTGCAAAGGGCTGGGGAAAGACCAGGCACCATGAGTTTGTAGTGCCCAGGTTGCCAAGTGGAGGATGCTCTTGTTGTGTGGATGGCATTTTGTGACCCCTGCCTCAGGGCTTTGGCCGGTCGCCATTTGGGGCCAGGAAGGAATTTTTTCCCCCTTCATTTATGGAACCAACTTCGGGGGGTTTTTCGCCTTCCTCTGAGGCATCGGGACATAATCAGACCATCCCGGCGTCTGTTGTGTTAGTAGCCTGTCCTTGAATCCATCGAGAGCCATTCAGGGAGTGAAGAGAGCAAAGGCATAAACCACGTGCACTGTTGAACATAGATTTAGTGTAATGTGTAATGTTATAGAAACTAAGAGGAGATGTAGGATAATAAAGTTAAGCTTTAGTTTTCTTTTCTTATAAGTGTTGGTGTTCATCTCAAATTCCTGTGTGAAATACAAGCTCATGACATGCAAGGTAAGAAAGAAGACAGGATGATCCATTGCTGTAGAGAACAGGGTCTACAACACACAGGAGAAACCTGGCATGTTTAGCTCAGAAAGTCAAGGTCGAGCTGCCTGAGAAACTGCTAATACTGTTCAATGGGAAACCACCTTTATTCCTCAACAAGTCAACGTTGGGTGGTCAGGGAGGTGTTTCAAGAAAGTGGCAACGGGAAAAGTTCTCTCTGCTCCAGGTTGCCGAGGTGCTTTGGGTAGATGTGGTATCTCTTAGGAGATATAGTTGGAAAAAATGTTCTTTGTAAGCTTTTGGGCACAAACACCCACTGCCACAACCAATAACTGTTCTCTAGCTTGGAGTTTGTCAAGACCAGAGGGAGAAATAGAAGAGAGATGGGGATGGGGAGTATGTTTCAGGAGCAATGGCTTTGTGGTGCTGAAGGCACTCAATGGGAAGGGAAGGACCCAGCTGTGAATCCCAGCTGGAACGCAGATTTCTCCAGAGTCTTTTCATTGGAATAAGCAGGGCCCTTTGCTACGCAGTATATTTTTCTGGTGAAAGTACAATGTGTACAAATGGGCCCTTGTAACAGGCTTCTCTGAATAGCAGGGGACAACCCCCTGCCTGCCCCACTCCCCCTGCGCGATCCATGGAGCCCATTCCAGGCTAATATTTGTACCAAGTCACTGGAGTCAAGATCTCTCAGTCATGGGGGCTGTGGGGTTTCTGGGGTTTTGAGCTGTGTTTGTTTGGTGTGGGTTGGGAAGACCCAGTTCTGTATCCATGCTGCAGCACAGGGAGCTTCCCAGTCTTTTCCACTGGAATAAACAAGGCCCTGGGGAATAAACCCACTTAGCCCCCCCCGGCACTCAGGGCTAGATCTGGCTTGCAGGGATCCGCGCAGTCTGGATCCAGACCCCCGCCTGCAGTTGTGGGAGCAGTGGCACCCGTGGTCGGAGCAGATCGGCGTCAGCTCAGGGAGCCTCAGGGATTCACGCAGCCGTCAGTCACCCCCCAGCGCTGCAGCACACGTCCATGGCGGCTCCGCACCCTGCAATTCAGTGGCGGTTCCTCATCTTGTCCCACCCCAAATCCCTGGCCCCTCCAGGAGCCCTGCAGACCACAGGACATGGCTCTGGGGACTGGATCCAGCTCACCGGCCGTATTTTTGACACCCTGCTAGGAGCTGTTCTCACCAAGCTTTGAGTCACTGCTTTGGTTCTTATTGACGCCTCTCTCCTCTTCCCCCTTGTCCCACATGCGACCCCCAGACCTGGTTATGGCTCCCAGTACTACTCACACTGACACTGTACAAAAGACAGCATCCCTGCCTAACTCTGTTGCTTTTCCCTCGTTCAGCGTCCCTGGGACATTTCCTCCCAGCGTTGCACTGGGAGCTCCTGGCTGGTTGTTTGCCCCCCTGACCTCAAGCACGTGTTCACAGTCACTGCTCTCGTGTGACATGTGAGGAGCAGGGGTTCAATGCCCACCCAGCCCCCTTCAAGACCCAGGACACCCAAAAGAAGGGAACGGAAAAGCTTGCAGTTGGTATCCAGGCCCGTGCAAAATCTCTGCTATGCTGCTATGTTTTCCCAGCACATTTGCACTGGTCCAGACAGATGGTGAACGAGCACAGGGAACAGTCCTCTGTGTCTGAGGCAGCTCAGCAAATGCATGGCACACCGCGCACCAGCCTCCCGCACCGACCGGAGCCTGCAAACACTTTCTCATCTCCTCAGGCGCAGCAGCCTTGCCCTGGGCTCCCCGGCACGGTGGGTGTGATCAGTGTTGGTGGGGGAGGAGGAGGACGTCCTCGCTGAGGTGCTGCAATGTCCTGACACGGGAATTATATCCCTGGGTGCACATTCACCCCAGCCCCATGGAGGGGCTCTGCCTGCCCCAGGCATGTGCTAGTGCCCAGCCTGACACCTCGGGGCCACAAGTGATGTCCAACCAGCCCAGCTCAGCTGGGACTGATAGCGGCTCTCAGCCCGGCTAACAGAGGCTGGACTCGCTGGACATGACATGTGTGTCTTGGGGTCTCAATCCCGTGTCTCCCAGCACAGGGGCACTCCCTGGCGCTGCACTGAATGGCCGTGTGTCCCAGTGTGGCACCGGCATCTGAACCTCTCATAACAGGCTGTGCTGAGGGGATGTGGAAGGGGAGACTGGAGCCTGAGACTCTTTTCCTCCGAGGAGCAAACAAGAAGGGCCCTGACAAAAGCTTGGCACGTGATGCACATGGGGCTGCGGCTACGTGGCCCAGCCCTGCCCTAAGGAGGGCCCTGCCTGGACGCCAACAGCCCACGGCAAGCAGCTTGTCAGGGCGAGGGGTTGTGGGGTGGGGGAGATCCCCCAGGGAAACTCCAACTAGCAGCTGCAGAAGTGCTTGCCCTGCTGCTCCACGTGCCATGGGGCCAGCTGCGCTGCTGGGCTTGGCCTCACCCTGTGCTGCGTGGCACTGGCTGCACTGGTTCCTCAATTGAGTCCCTGCAAAGAGGATTTCTACGGAGGAGCTGAGCCCCAGGGGTTGGGTGTAGCAAACATAGCCAACATTTGGCTGAAACTGGGCATCCAACATCATTTTGCAACACTGTATGAGATCTGCAGTATGAGACTTACGGGGTGGTCAAACACTGGAACCAGCTACCTAGAGCAATCAGAAATTGATTGCTTATTCCCAGTTCCCTATTTCTTACTCCCAGTGCCCAGTTCCTTTTTCAAAGCTCATCTAGACCTAATAAAAGCTTGTTATTAATGAATTAAACATCTGAAACAGAGAGAATGTCATTAGCTATGCACATTTACTAATTAATATTGATAAAAATATTCTGCATCAAGTACAGAGCCCTAAATGATGGGTAGGTTTAAATGGGATTATGGGGCAAAATCCATTTTGGCACACCTCAGACTTCCTGTTGACTCCACTGAGGAACTGCCCTTGACATCTGTGACCAGAGACTTGCCTGGCTCAAAGCGTGGTTTGGCCGTCCCAGGCTGCCAATTGACAGCAGGCTAGCCACTGTGCTAAGTAGATGGACCTGAAAAAGGACCTGGATTTTGGGCTGGGATTATAGCTAGATATCCTGTTTTGGGCAACTTCATGGCACATCTCTGTGCCACTGGGGAACTCTTCTGGACATCTCTGACCAGAGACTTGCCCGGGCCAAATGTGGTTCGGCCATGGCAGGCTGCCAATTTACAGCCCCCTGCATTGAAATGGGATTATTTGGGTGCACAAATTTCTCCATGTGGGTAAACTGAGAAAAGCCACTGCCCCAGGGCGCTGGGAGCTCCTCCTGCAGGGATGCACGATATGAGTGCTGCTAGATTTGCAAACACCTACGTGAGTCCAGATAAACCCAGAGATTTTCACTAGGAGTCCACAGTGTGCAAAACATTTGACTGTTTGGAGTCTTCCTGAGTTCTTTGCAACTCAAGAATTGCTCCGTTGCTTTGTTCGAGTCCAACAGTGACTGAAAGCTGAGAGCTGGCGTATCATGCCATTAATTGAATGTGTGGCCAGGCATCCCTGACTCTTGGAGCCCTGTCAGGTAATCTGGGCTCTCAGCGTTGGGGGAACACTGTGCTGCAGATCACCATGGTGTGGATCAGCACTAGATCACCTGACAGGGCTCTCAGCTGTGGGAGATGGCTACTGGACACACCGGGCTTCCTCTGCATCAGCACTTTGGCATGATGGGATCTGATGCTCGATCCCACAATTATACCTTCTACTCTGCATGTGGCATGGCTAGAAGCACAGTTGTGTGGCTTGTGCAACAGATGTCCTTGTGCCTTTACTGAACATCTGGCAGGGGTCTTTTGGTCAGTTGGCAGCAGCAGTGGACTCCACATCCTGGGTTAGGAACAGAGGCTCCTTGTACAAAACCCAATGAGGGGTAGGAGATATTGAATACAATCTCCAACAGGCAGCACTGACCAGAGAGCTGTTGAGGGACAGCGAAGCATTGAGTCTGCCCTCCTGAGCGCTCTCATCAGCTCCCAGGTCATTGTGCTGGCCATTGTGGAGTCCACTCCATGTGTCTCAGTATAGAGAGAGCCCCTCACTCTGGTTGGCTTTTACAGGCTAGAGCCCATTGCTGCAGGTTGGTGTCTATGTGCTTTGGAAGGAAGGGAGCAGAGGTCAGTCTTGTGAGTAAAAGAGGGCCAGACGTGGTGGCCAGACATGGTTCCAGCCCTTTGCCCCTTTTGTCCAATAGTTTCCTGGTCTTGCAGCACCTACCCTGGGTGTGGGAGACCATGGTTACATTCCCTTGTCTGCCTGTTCATTGAAATAAACCAAACTAAATATTTTGAAGTCCTGTTTTTCTCCCCAAATAAAATAAACTCAGGAAACAAAAAACTTTTTTTTCCCCATTGCATTCCTCTTCATTTAGTAAGTTTGTTTTAGTTGAATGATGGTATAATAAAACCCAGGAGAGGACTAGCAAGTTGCAAGCTGCTTTTGCCTTTGACTATTAACTTTTTTTTCAATGAAATGCTATAGGGATTCAAAGCCAGTTTTGAAAGAATTTTTCAGTGAAATCATAAGCTTCAGAGTTTATGCAAAGATCAGTGAAACAGAGAAGAGAATGAATCTCTTTAAACCTGGGTTCTTTGCCGAGGAAAAACAAGAGAAGTATCGTAATGGCAGAGATTGACATACGGTGACTTAAACGACGATAAACCAGCTTCCCATCTGCTTTTAATCTGATCAAACTAAAAGTTAAAAATGTTACTTTATGTTCATATTCTTTTCAAACAGAATGTAGAAATGTAGTTGGTTATGTCTTGCTATTCAATTTTAATTTACTGGTGTGTCTAGTAGCATCCTGCTTAATTTCTCATTTTTAATTATTATAATTTTTTCTTGAACTGCGGAATGTGATTGGCATCCAGGCAAAGCTTTTCGCAAGTAAAGAAAGCTTTAGCAATGTGTGAGGACCATTTTCTCCTTAGCCTGAAGGATTAATTTATGAAGATCTATTGTCTGGTACATCTGGATCATGAATTTTGGTAGCTGAAGGAACGATCCTGCTCTCTTAGGTGGAAAAGGAGAATGAAGGTAAGTGGCATTTCCTATGAGCTTTGTTGGCATGAAAATACCAGATTGAGGGGTGTAGACATTGAACAGTAAGGTTAAAGAAGAAACAAATTGTTGGCATTAGTGAAGATGAGGGACAGAATACAAGCCTATCTCCAAGTATTGGTATTTAGTATAGGTTTTCTTTGTGACCCTCTTGCTCCATAACTGTCCCCTCGTCCACATCCATAATTGTCCTCCTTCCTCTCATGCAGCTGGTACTGGCTACAGTTGGAGGCAGGCAATCAGATAAGGTAGATCAGTAGCTTGGTACAATTTGGGAATCCCTGTGCTCCTGCAAATAAGTAGTGAGGAGCTGGAACGGGCGGATGACTGGTCTAATCCAGAAAGAAAGGGCAAGGGGAGATGGATAGTGCTGGAGTGAATAAGCACTGGAGTGAGTTTCAGTACTGAATCCAATGGAGTGTATGTCCTTCATTAGCGGGTCTTCCATTGAGCGGCCAGCTAGTCTGATTTATGTTGCTGTTCCTTGTGACCACTGCGGTGCCTCTCTGCTCTACTCAGCATCCTGTTAACAGTTTCGTGTACTTAGGTGTGTTTCTGCCCAACTGCAATCCTACATCGTGGGTCAGAGTCAGTGAGAAGTGATGAGTGCATTGATTCACATCACTGTGCCAAGGGAGCCATTACCTAGCTGTTTCTGAGACAGGTTTGCAGCTGCTTTGGGTCAGTGGAGAAATGTAGGGACCCCTGAGGAGAACAGGGAAGTGGCTCCACTTTGGTTTGCTGTTGACCATCCCAGCAATGGAGTTAAGACTGTCAAAGTGGAGATGTCTTTAGGGAATGATCTGCTTAAAAGCATGGAAAGACTGCAAGACTATAGCAGGTCCGAAATACTCCAGTAGCAGTTGGCGCATCTGCATGTTCCCGGGACTGCACATTTGGTACTGCACAGTTCTGGCAGTGCACGGTTACTTTTAGATGCTATGTTGCTGTAGCAATGAGCTACGGTGGTGTAGCTGACCACTATGGCCATGTAGCATTGGCATCACGGTTTGTGCCTGCCAAAGCTGCATTGCCATAACTCGTCACAACAATGATGTAGTGTCTCATGTAGTCACTCCCAGGTAGTCTGGGTTTTTTTCCTTCAGCAGTAAATAGCATGATTTTTGGAGGAATTCACGAACAAATTAATGAATCATTTAAATGAAGCAATAGCCACAATTTTTTCAAGGCATATATGCTTTCTCAAATAGCTCTAGGAAGACCTGGCGTGCTGTTGTGGCTACAGTAGTCCAGGATATGTGAAAAGCAAAGTCTTTTTTGGTAATCTCTTTTACTGGACCAACTACTGTATAGTTGAAAGAGCTGTTAGACAAGCCTTTGGGCACAAAATCAAGTTTCTCTGACATTTCTTCCAGATATGCCGTTGGTCCAATAAAAGAGATCACCGGACAAGCCCTTGAATCTAGGAAGAAGAACTTTTTCAGGATGATGCGGGACAAGGTTGCATTCATTCTTTTGTAGCTATTCAATGTATGTGTACATTTTTCTGAAAAGACAGCTCTAAATGACCTGATAGACTTTTGTGTCTGACATTCTGCCTTTCTATCAGATTGTGTGCCCATTTGCCCAGGCACCATCATCATGGTATCTGAGTGCCTCATGAGGCTTCAGCCAAGGTCCAGATGTGAAAAAAAATCCAAGAATAGTAGAAAACATTAATGCAGCATCTGTCCCCACCAGCTAAATTTGCCTCAGGGAAATGACTGAGAGGAGTGGCACTGGAATGGGACATTGGAGACTAGGACGCTGCTTGCAGCTGTACTAGTGACTTTGTGTGTTTCTTTCCTCTCTCATCCTTTGACTCCTGTCAGTTGAGAGAGTGAGCTCTTTGGAATAGGAGCTGCCTATCTATGTCCAGCATCTGCTGTGGCAAGGGTTTGAACTTTGTTGGCAAAGGAAAAATTGCCTTAACTATGGCATGTCTGGCACTTCATCCACCTGATACCTCAGTACCTCAGAACTGAAATGGGCTGCTGGGAAGCTGGGACCCATTGCTAAGTTGGAGTTAGTTACTTGGATAGAGGCTGTAGTCTGCTTGGGCTTATTCCTGCTTTGCTTTGCATGGCTAAATGGCATGTATGCCGCTGTGTAACTGCAGCTTTGGGAACTTGTGCAGAGTTTGCAATTCTGTTTCCTACAGAAATGGGGGTTGGAATTGCCCTCCATGTGTACTGTCCTGAAGGAAGTTCCTTCCTTTTTTAACCCCCAAACCTAGTTATTAGGCTATTAACCCAAGAAGCAGGAGACCCCAGTTTAAACTTCCTACCCAGTGCCTCTCAGCACAGTCTAGAGTATTTTCCATCTACCCTTGAGCTGATAAATAGCACTGGGAAAATTTCTTCACCGGCTGCTTTCTTCCCATCCAGGAAAGCAGCCACCTCACTGACCACTGCATTTTTTAGCTAGCTGGCTTTCTTCTGGTTTCCTAGGTCTCTTGGCTGCTTCGTGGGCCAGCAGGATTGGAGAGGCTGGACACGTGTCTGCATTGTACTATCTGGTAGCTTGGTGGCTAGAGCCGCATCAGGCTATGGGCTAGTACCAGTGGGAAATGCAGATTCCAATCCCCAGCTTAAGGGCAGGCTGAGCACCAAAGACTCCTGATCACTGAGTGAGTGCTTCAGCTGTGCAGTTAAACCATGAAAGAGCCCTTTGTGAGTAGTCAGTATGCTTAATGGACATTTGCATAATTGCAAGCCCAGAGGTGAATTTCAAACTGTGCATAAGTGCCCAAATCCGTAGTCATGCAGCTGTCTGCTATCAGGGGTGCAAAGAACAACAGAATCTAGCCTTTTTCTACTGTATCCTTCTAAGTAATTGCTTTTCTTATTGCTCCCTTTTGTTCCTAGGTCGGACATGATGAGGAATCTCTCTGGGGGAACAGCACCTCGGTGTCGGAGTTCATCCTGCTGGGGTTCTCCAGCCAGCCCAAGACGCAGCTGCTGCTGTTTGTGCTCTTCCTAACTATCTACCTGGCGACCCTCTTTGGGAACAGCCTCCTCATCACACTTGTCATTAATGACTCCCGTCTTCACACACCCATGTACTTCTTTCTGGCCAACCTTTCCTTTGTAGACATCGGCTACACCACCACCACTGTACCCCAGATGCTGGTCCACCTCTTCTCCACAAAGAAAAGTATTTCCTATCTGCCTGTGTTGCGCAGATGTACATCTTCCTTTGTCTGGGGATAATTGAATGTATACTCTATGCTGTAATGGCCTATGACCGGTATGTGGCCATTTGTCACCCTCTGCGATACACGGTCATCATGAACAGGTCAGTTTGTGTCAAGATGGCCATCAGCTCCTGGGTATCTGGCTTCCTCTCTGCAACGATTCACACAGGCTTCACCATGAGGTTGCCCTATTGCAGCTTCAATGAAATCAATCACTTCTTTTGCAAGGTGCCAGCCATCTTGAAGCTGGCTTGTGCAGACACACACCTCACTGAGCTGGTGATTTTTGTGATGGCAGGTATACTGCTCCTCACCCCACTGTCTTTGATCCTAATCTCCTATGTATTCATCCTGGAAGCCATCCTGAGGATCAGCTCAGCTGAGGGGAAGATCAAAGCCTTCTCCACCTGCACCTCACACATCACGGTTCTGACTCTCTTCTACGGTGCTGCCATGTTCATGTACGTGCGCCCAGCCTCCAGCTACTCACCCGAGCGGGACAAAACGTTTTCCCTCTTGTACAATGTTGTGTCTGCCCTCCTGAATCCTCTTATCTACAGCCTGAGGAACAAGGAGGTCAAAGGAGCCGTACTCAAAATGACGGGCAAGACGGACCACTGAGTTACAGTGGAGGAGGAATGGTCCTGTGGCTCCCAGCTCCTCGGTTCTGGATCCTGGTCTGGGAGGGGAGTGGGGTTTAGTGACTTATAGCCAGTGGAGAAAAAAGTCAGGACGTCTGGCTATTTCTCCGTTCCTGGAAAGTACAAAGGTCTCATGAATGAGGGCAGGGTGGGGATGGGAGTCAGTACTGTTGGATTGTCTTCTTCAAAATGAGAGAGAAATTGTATCTTACAGGCTAGAGTCACGGGGACTGCAAATCAGATCACCTAGATCTGGGCCAGACTGACAATAAAACTTTCAGAAAGATAAAAGTCTACCTTCAAAACCCAGGAGTCCTGACTGGTTATGCCTGTGAACCACACTGATCCTCAGGCTTGATCCACTCAGGTTAAATGATTTGAATCGTTATTCAAGTGGTAGAACATTTTCAGAGAAACTCTCAGGACATATGAAAATCACTACTGCAGTCATCTCTTTTAGACTTAGGTAAGGTCACATTTTTGCCAGTGTAGCCATGTTGGCTGGGGATGCGAAATGATCATAAGCAAAATCCCTCTTTAGGACACAGGGGGTGCATCTACACAAGACACTTAGTGCACAGCAGCCTACTAACACTGCGCAGTAGTGCATCACAGCATGGACAGTGCTAATACGCTCCTGTGCAGTCTTATTAGGCACTACTGTGCAGTAGTGTCACTAAAAAGGCATTCGCTGGCACTCCTGCACAGTTCCTCTAGTTTCTGCATGTTTAGCTAGTACTTCATTAAGCAAGTACTAAATTAAATGTGCAGTAACTACTGAGCATTAATGAATGTGTAGACACACCCAGAAATGCTTCCAAAAGAGGGCTTTTCCCAGCTTTGACTGAAGTTGTTCAAAGACGTTGTGTAGCCAGTCTGGTGATAAAGCCTCTTCTGTCAGTATATGCTCTGTCCTCACAAACCAACACCAGCCACTCTCAAAATGTCTCTCTTTGATATGCTTGCAGGCTGCTAAGGTGGGTGGTCTCACAGTGGCTTCACTGCTTCATTTCTGGGTTTATCGCATGAGACTTGGTGGGATGACATTATCCAGGAGAGCGCCCCTGGTAGTGCCAAGGGTCAGGTGTAGATGCACCCATTATGGCACAATATAACTGGGCAGGTACAGCTACTGGGGCCAATGCTTTATACTGAAAGCAAACTCTGGAGAGCCTGAGTTGGTGTTGGAAGCAATATATGTCCTTCTTTGTTCCCCCAAGGCTGAAATTCACCCTTCTGCTAAGAACCCAACAAGATATATAGTCCATTGACAGGGTTCTGCCCACCCAGAACTTACCTGGTTTTATAATAGGAGGAAACTGCTGCACGGACACAAGGCATGTTCAAATTAATGCAATGGTGCCCATGTACGAAGTTAGACCGCAGTTACTAAACGTGTAACCAAAGTGGTGCAACTTTCTGTGTTTATTGGTTTTGTATTTGTTCAGACATAACTTCTCAGAACAGGAGCAGCATGGTACCTAGTCTTTTTTTTGTGCTCTTGAAGAGGGAAACACATTAATGAAGCTGAACTTCATGAAAAGAGAAATGTCCATTAATATATTGGTTCAGTTTATTCTAGTTGGTTTCTGAGACTTTTGCTAAAAATGGCACAAATATTTGGTATTTGCATGTTGCAGCCACTTGTGATGTTGCAGCCAGGTATTTGTGATGTTGCAACCATGATGATCTAGGAATTACGTGAAAGGCAAGGGTTTTGGAGGGTGATATCTTTATTTACTGCAGAGTTATTCCAGATGATTGTTATGCATATCCTTGGGCTATTAAAACAGGAAACATAATTTCATAATTGCCAGGTGAAAAAAATGTTTTCCAAGTGTACTAGCTATTATAAAAGGTCAATTTTTCACCTTTTACATTTCCTCCTTTTTGCAATTCAAGGTAGTGGTAATGATGGGGAAAAATGCAAATGCAAAACTTGAAATGAAAATAAAAAGTGTTTTGTAATCTCAAAATGAACTACTTTAAGTAATGTTGCACAAGTTTGGGGCATCGTTTGAACTTCATTATTGGTGCTTGTGCATGGATGACATTTGCAAGCAAGAGAGCTCAAAGTAAAGGAAAATACAAGAAAATCTCAACTGGTTAGTGAACCAAGAAATGTGTATTTCAAGTTGTGTTTTCTCAGAAAGGGCACATACGCTGCCCTAAGGATGCTGCAGTAGAAACACCAGTAGACTAACTCCTTCTTTTTACACAATATAAAAAAGAGACATCACAGGTAATTATTTCCTACATATATAATTCCAGTGTTGGTTACATTACATATTCAGTGCATTGGTCTTTGTTAATTTTTCATATGCCTTCTCCAACTTCATGATGTATCTGTAAAAGCCTTGTATAGGGAGGTATTAGCTTTTTAGTGGATGACACTTTAGATCAGGGATGTCAAGCATGCAGCTCTTAGGCTGGATCTAGCCTACAGCACCACTCTATCCAGCCTGCCCAGGTACTATAGACTGGAAGGTGGATAGAAAACTGGCTGGAGCATCAGGCTGAGAGGGTAGTAATAATGGCTTGATGTCTAGTTGGCAGCCAGGATTAAGTGGAGTATGCCAGCGGTCGATCCTGGGGCTGGTTTTGTTCAATATGTTCGTCAATGACCTGGAAGGTGGCACAGAGTACACCCTCAGCAAGTTCATAGGTGACACCAAGCTGTGGGGAATAATAGATATGCTGGAGGGTAGGTCTAGAATTCACAATAACCGAGACAAATTGGAGGACTGAGCCAAAAGAAATCTCATCTGGTTCAACAGCACCAAGTGCCACGTCCTGCACGTAGGACGGAACAGTCCCATGCACTACTACAGGCTGGGGGCCTTCTGGCTGGGCAGCAGCCCTGCAGAAAATTGCCTGGGGGTTACAGTGGACAATAAGCTGAATGTGAACAAACAGTGTGCCCTTGTTGCCAACAACGCTAACGGCATACTGGGCTGTATTGCTAGGAGTGTTGCCAGGAGGTCAAGGGAAGTGATTATTCCCTCTATTCAGCACTGGTGAGGCCATATCTGGAATAATGTGTTACGTTTTGGTCTCTCCTCTACAGAAAGAATGTGGACAAATTAGAGAAAGTCCAGTGGAGGGCAGCAAAAATGGGTCGGGGGCTGGGGCATATGACTTCTGAGGAGAGGCTGAGGGAACTGGGCTTATTTAGTTTAGGGAAGAGAAGACTGAGAGGGGCTTTAATAGCAATCAGTAACTACCTGCTGGGTGCTTCTAACGAGGATGGAGCTAGCCTGTTCTCAGTGGTGGCAGATAACAGAACAAGGAGCAACAGTCTCAAGTTGCAGCAAGGGAAGTTTGCTCTGACTCTTATTCACTTGCACAGTTATGACTTGCCACTAGAGGTTTGGTGAGCAGGGGCAGGACTTGGAGCAGGACCCACTCACTAGTCCTGCTGGACACGGAGCGTACCCATCACTGCATCAGTTGCAGTGAGAGAAGCTTCCCTGGGGCTCTCTGGTCTCACTGAAACCAACTCAGCAGCTCTGCACTGAGGGCAAGGCTGTCAGGACTTAAGCCTGCCGGCCCTGCTCCCATTACAGAGCCACTGGACTGTTTCAGCCAGACCGGTGTGCTCCGGGCTTGCTGCCCTGGATCGTGCTTGCTCTGAGCTTCATGTAGCCTGATGCTTTTTTCTTTGGAGCTCAGGTAGTGCTTGTCTCCCGTGCCTCCGCTTTTGGGAGGCACCACTCTGCCCAACCTCCCCAAGGGGTGAGGCGCTGTGCCCAGCTCTGCTGTGCCCCAGCATCTCTGCTTGCCTTGAGTCAGGAGCAGCCACTGCATTCTGGGATACTGGTGGACTTAAACTTGGGCAGAATAGCTGTAGGAAGCGGCTACACAGCAATGGAACAGGAACAACATTAGGCGGATTGAAGATAATCCTGCCCTGGAGTTTCATAATTGTAAATGGAACAACGAGTGCTTTAAGCCACTATAAGGTATTAACATGCGGCCAGCTCAGGGGTTCAAAGATCTAGATGGGAGAGTCCTGAAATGTAAACATCAAGTCCTGGCTAACTGACCGCAGAACAGCATTTGTCCCAGATTTCCCTCGACGCAGTTCAGCTGGAAGACGGTGCTGGAGGGAGCGAGTGCCAAGCCCAGCGCCAGTGGCGGTGGCAGCCAGGAGGTTGCAGAAGCAGCAGTAAATGGGGCTGGGGTCAGATGGGTGCAGAGGGTGCCCTCTGGGGTGGTGGCTGTGGTGCGACCTGTCCCTGGTGGCTGGGACACTGCCCCTGACTCTGCTGTGTCGGCAGGTGGGCTCTTGCTGCCCGCCTGCCCACCCCTATTGCTTTGTGTGCACTCAGGTGGGTGGCACGGGGGCTGTGGGCAACCTGTTCCCCTGGGCTGGCAGCAGCAGTGACAGCACGGGGGTGGATGGGGGAGATGTGCTCCCCTCTGTGGGGGTCAGGGCAGGTAGTGGGGTGGCACCACATGACACCCCTACCTGGCCACTGGCCTCACGTGTCCCTCTTTTGCATTTTGAAAAGGCAGTCACTCGGGGAGTGATTCTTGGTAGCCGATCAGACCACCAGTCAGTCCGAGATTTACGTAGAAGTCCACGAGGTAATCGTGGACTCCTTGCCGGAATTCTCTCAGATTTCTCCCGCAATTCTCGGAATTGGGGTTCTCAGGATCCTCCTGAGAGTCTCGGAGATCTCCGGCTTGGGCGGAAACTGCTCAAGCCTCTTATACAGCTAGCAAGCCAATCGCTAGCTGCCACTTGGGAATAATTTAGAAACAGCCAATAATGAGGTACGAATTTGCATGTGTGTGGTGGGAACTCCTTTGCACCGGGGTCTTCTCTATGCAACTGAGATCTGCACCGTGCAAAGAAAGCTCCATGTGGCGGGAAATAATTCTGCAGTGCCGAAGCGCGCACAATCATTGGGTCATGACATCCCCCCCCCCCCCCCCCTTGCTGAAGGCACAGCTGAATTATACCACATGCTCGTCATTCAGGTCGCCAGTAGCTCTTACAACGGGTTGTTGAACTAAATGGGTAAACACAAAATCAGACAACATAAGAAGTTCGTCCTCCAGGGACCGAATCAAACAATAGCCGACACACACACACACACACACACACACACACACACACACACACACACACACACACACACACAATCAGGTTCATAACAAAGAATTGAACTATCAGGGCTTCAGTGGGTGTCATGGTGAAGTCGTGCGTCAAGCCCTCACTTCTTCGATGATGTCGTCCTTCTTGGGGCTTCTCTCCGCCACGCGCTCTGAATTCCGGATCTGTGAAAAGAATTCTCTTAAAACAGTCATTTCACTAATATTTACAAAATTCACATGGAACCCCACGACAAGGCGGTCAATTAAACTCACTATCACTCCTAAAACATATAATACAGGTGTTTGGACACAACTCTACTCTGGACAACCCTCTCTTGAATCCTCAACGCTTTCGTCTTGTTGAGTGTACGTCATCCAGTTCTTCTAAATAATGAAAACCTCTCTCATACGCCAGTTGCCATTGGCCTGTGTCCCCTAAAATCCGAAGTTGCCGTTTACTGAGTCCAGAACGATGTAGGAGAAATCCAAACATGAATCGCTCCTCTGGTGTTCTCTGTGGCAACGGTGGGAGATTGGATTCAAGATGTCTTGCGCCTTGAGCCTCGATCGGGTATCGATGTTCCCGATCGCTGGATATTCTTGGCTCCATCAGGATACGCAGTCGTGACAACTGACGAAGAAGATTACCCACAGGTTGATTAACCATTGGGTTAAGCAGAATCCAAAGGACAACGATGTTCTTTCACCCATAAACCTCAAGACAACTATCTATGCTGTGAACGGTTACTGGAACGGCTCCAGGGTTTTGTAGATGACGGTGAGGCCATGGTCTTATTTGCTGAAGTGGTGTCAGTCCCAGCGCACACGTCCTGGGATTCCAGGCACAATACAAGACTCCGATAATCGCTAGCATAAGTTGCTCTGCGCCGGTATGTTCTGGCCGTCCGTCATGCCATGCGTGGGCTTTTTGACCAATCAGTCCTGCAACAAGCGGTAGAAGCGGAATAGGCCAGTGAACGCTAAACGTCACCGTGTCGACGTCAGTGACATGGTCAGACAAGCTTCGGGGAGTAGAAGACGAGAAGCTTGCTTCTTCCCGGTTCAGCAGGTCGGACCCAAGTTCCACAACCAGACGTCCCAACCATACAGCTAGAGTTTCTTCAGGTTGGATTCTTGATTCTCTGCACAACTCCTGTCGTTCAGTTCTGGTGCGAGCGTCATAGGCAGTGGCAACTCGACTGGTGGTTGTTCTGGGACGAACTGCTTCTGCGGGAGTCGATGCTGTTATTGTTTCAGGCAGGAGGGGCGGATGCACTCCTCCGCTCGATGCTGCCTCCCGTCGGCAAGAAGGCGTGGTCGCCGGAAGGGATGCGGGGTCGCCGGCCGAACTCTCGCGTGCTCTTCCGAAGCTCCACCCTTCTCTTCCAGTTCTTCCACGTGGTCTCCCTCTTGCTCGGCGCCATCTTGGAGTGGCGTCTCAAGATTTTCTTCCGCAGCCACTTCTTTGACCACTTGAACGGCCATACGCAGCTGGGCTCTCAAACTTGCATTTTTCTGCATTAGATCAGTTACAGGACGAAAAGTTGCAGTTAACATTCTCCCCTTGTCATACCTTGGGGCTACCCTCTCATCTGCGGCGTGTTCCTCCATCTCCAGATCTTCGCGGAGCTCGGATACAAGCTTGCAACCCCTCAATCTAGACACCATCATAAAGGGGGTGAACCGGTCGATTGGCACCGTTCCTCACTCTCCCAAGCACGTAACGAGCAACGGGCACGCTCCTGGGTGAGGGTTGGGTTTCCTGCGCCTGCCGGGTTGACTCTGGCGAGGGACACAGTCTCGAGGGGCCTAAACAGAACCCGCTCATCATTCATGATACACCCGAATGCCGTGGGGTGAAGATACACTTCCCTCTCTCTTGGGGCTCCGTCTTCGGAAGCTCCCTCTTCCTTATAATAAAAGGTGCCAGAGGCTATGTATAATTGCAGGGTGGCAAGTATTTAGCCCAGCCCTTCCTGGTTTTCCAGTAAGAGTTTTCCAGGTGTACAATGATATGTATGAAATATATTTTACATTTCCAGGTAAATTTCTCAACTGGGCTGGTAGATACCAGTTCAGCATGATCAACAATAGAACCAAAAATGTTTTTGTTGACCTAGGAAGTATTTCAGAGAAGAAAACAGATGTTTTCTCTAATTTTTTTTTTTCA
This sequence comes from Alligator mississippiensis, assembly GCF_030867095.1. Lineage (NCBI taxonomy): Eukaryota > Metazoa > Chordata > Crocodylia > Alligatoridae > Alligator > Alligator mississippiensis. The sequence continues at coordinate 56,669 of NW_026775335.1, read as the reverse complement.
TGGGGAAATTATAAAATATAATTGCAACAACAGGGGAGAAAATGTTTCATTTTTGAGGGGATATTTAGCCTTTCAAGAGAACTAGATTTAAATGTGCATTTGTGTTGACTTTCAGAAATTGGAAATAAAAATCAGTTTTCCAATTGTATTTTTATTGGATAGATAGTTTTCCCTTCCCCCCCCCCCCCGTTTTCTATTTTTAGAAAAAAAATTCTCTCATGTTTCCCCCTTCTTTGTTGCAAACAAAGAAATGGAGGGCAAGGTACACAAGTGGGGAGAAAAAGAAGGGAAACAGAAATGTGTTTTGGGGAATACAGATATACCCATTGTCCCACTCCTAGCTCTCCCCCCAACAGATCCACCCTCATGCTTTAGGAAGGGATTAAATGTATAAGTAGCCCTACTCCTATTCATTCTACCCAGCATGAATATAGGAGTCCATATAGGACTGTAACGTCCTTCTACTCCCCTCATCAGGTAAGAGGTATGGTATAGCCTTAATCATAGCCTAACCAGTGGTTCTCAATATTTTTAGACTCCACAACCCTTTAAAGTTTGCCTTCCCACGTTCTAGCAACAGGCAGACCTGTGGACAGCTTATTACACTTCTGTCAGGTCACAAACCAAGCTGCTCCACTTCACTGAGTGAGGAGGTGCTCTATTGGGTTTCATCATGGGTGACTGGTGCCACCTTAGTTAGGGGGGGACATGTGCCCCCCCCATGACTCTCGCCACCCAAGGGGGAAGGTCCCCCTGCAGCCAGGCATGCTGACAGGGAAGTGGCCACGGTGCTTCATCCGGCACTCCCACTCCCCAGCCAGTGCTTGCAGGAGGGACACCGGTACTCCCGCCTGTTGCCTAAGTGGGGAGTGCGGCCTGTCAGGGGGTGCACCTGCACTCTCAGGGTGGGGGGTAGCATGTGCACCCCCTACATGTCGCCACTGGGTTTCATGCAGGGAAGGCACTAGTCATGGCACCAGAGCACCTGACGGAGAAATGGTGGAGAAGGAAGACATGCTCCCCTTCCTCACCCCTTGTGATGTGGGCACTTGTCCGCACAGTGGGAGACATGAGTCGGGCAGGATTAGGGGTTTCTATTCCTGGCAGCAGCACAGGAACCCCTCCCAGTTGATTTCCCCCTCCCATCTGAATGCCCTAGCTACTAGGTTGCAGACTCGGGTCCTCTTGCTTTCTTCCTGCACTGTTTATGCATTTTGCATTATATAGTGTAACCCTAGCCGTGGTGCTACCCGTGGCCACATCTGGATTCAGGGTCCTGGGGTGTCGAAGAGCCTCGGCCATCCTCCCAACCCCTAAGGCTGGGGCCACCTCTCGGTGGAGTGCTTTCTTGTGGTTTCCCCACACACTGGAGTACATGCAGTTTAACTGTTTACACAGTTTATTATTTATAAAACAGCCAACTAGTGAATGAGGTTAATAGGACAGGATATCAAGAGTCTAATTGTCAAAGGTAGGTATCAATGAACTAAAACGCTCTATACAAATTGAATTCAAGACACCCTCAGTACAACTCCTCAGCTTAAACCTTCGGACTCCAGTGACTTTCAGGAGGAGCACACAGGGTTAACAAGATATCAGCTCTCCACACTGGCAACACAGTAACCATGGCTGGTGCTGCTGCTTCAGAAAGTCCTGCTCTTTGCATGGGGAAGAGCAGCTCTCCTCTGCTCCAGCTGTCTGTGGGATCACCCTTTTTCCTTCACACAGGTCCCTCTGCCTCATGGAGAGAAAAAGGATCCCAGGTTGGTTATCTTCTCCCCATCACTAAGTGCTGGTTCACTTCACAGGCAGGCTGCAGGATCCTCCTCCCCAAGCTCTGTGGTCCCTGCACCTTCCCTTCTCTGAGCCTGGCTGAATCCTTGGGGCTGAGTTCCCTCCCCTCTCCTGCCTCCGGAGCCAATCAAAAACGTGTATATGCTCTGGCAAGCAACAACTTTCTGTAAACTTTCCTGCTTTGCCCTTGCAGGGATCCTGAGCCCTGCTGCAAATCCAGCAGCAGCTGTTAAAATAGTTATCGACTAAAATACATAACCAGTATTGGGAGCAGGAGCTAGAACCCAGGAGTCCCTTCCTCCAACTCGCTGGGCCATTAAGTTTCTGCTTGTTCTCCTTCTGGCCCCATGGCCATCTCACTCTTGCCTGTCCAGTGGCCCAGCTTTAATAGGAAGTGAGAAGGATCCTTTCCAAGCTGCCTATTAAGACACTGTCATAGGAAGTAGGAGCTATGGCTTCAAATCCCCCTTAGGATGTGAGAGGTCTGCAACCAAGGTCTCCAGTCAGCTACAGAAATGCCCTAACTACCAAGATCTTGAGCAAGAGTGGGCAGCACTTCTTGCCATACACTTAATTTCACTGTCAACCAGTCAATGTGTACAGTCCTCTTCCATGAAAGCATTCTGGGGCTTGCATGGACTGTACTTGCATTCCTGGATTCAGTGGAAGTGGAAGAGAGTACAGGTCCAGTTAGGCACCCCGGTCGGCTCCGAGTGTTGCGTTCTGAACTGTATGGTTGCACCATTGACGAGTTGCAACAAAATGGGAGGAGGTTGACCAAGACAGACCATTTTATAGCTTGGCGTTTAGTGCAATCTCCTGGGAAGTGATTTGCACTTCAAATGTTACATCTGTCCATAGCCAGAGTGCGCATGGAAATTAACCCACTGAAAATATTTTCAGTTTTACAGAATATTCATAAAAATAGCTGTGGTGGACTTCCTGCCTGCAGTCCAAGCTCCCTTGTGTCAGTCTTACTGCTCATGTTTACAGGTGTACTCCAATCTACATCAACTATCACAAGAGCCTAAGGATTTATCAAGAGGATTTTGGCTGTGGTATGAGATTCCTGTCTCCTTTATGATGCTTACAATAAGGTACAAGTTGATTGCTCAGCTTGACTAAGAGATAATATCTGTAGCTTGGACAAAAATTGAAGTTGAGCGTTTGAACTGAGATGGAAGAACAGATGATAATTAGAACTGAGCATCATTTGTCAACCAAAGGGTTCCTGCTTAGAAAATGGTCTTGTTCAACATGAAGTGGCTTACAGGAAAATCTTATCATTTATTAAACGTGTCCATGTGCTCATCAGTATGTCACAAAGGACTGAAATAATGAAAAGTTTCCTTTAATTTCTAAAGGATATTTGGTGTTTCAAGAAAATTATATCTAAGTTTCTTTCAAGAATCAAAAAATGAAATAAAACGCTTTCCCATTTATAGTCTATTGAGTTGTTGGTGTTCTTCCCTCCTCCTACCCTCCCTTTCACATTTTTAGTGTTTCTGAGCCTTCTTTCCAATTAAAAATGTTGGCCATGTACAGAAACGAGGAAAGAGATGCTGAAATATTGGGGAAAATGTAAAAAGTATGAAAAAGGAGGAAAGTAATGCTATTTTCCTCCCTATGACTAACTGGAAGAGTGTTAAAATGCCAATGTAAAATCCTTTCAAGTTAAAATGAAGCTTCAAGATACTTGAACAAGACAAAGTTTTAAAAAGTTAATTTCACAATTTACCATTTGTATTAAAGAGTATTCCTCATCTATTTTCCTATATTGTGAACAACAACAAAAAGAATGAGAACACCAAAAAGGATAAAAATGGGAAAATGTCTTTATAGATTTTTCTTGGATTTTGGAAATATTTTAATCTAAAATATTTTAATTAAAAAATATAGATGAAGAGTTTTCATTAACGGGTTGAGCACACATGACTTTCAAACACATTACAACTGGAAACAAATTCTCATGTGTTGCTTTAAAAAAGTTTATACTTGTATAAAAATGGATTTGTATGATTTGTCCTGTACATAACTATGAAGAGGTCATTGCTATGAAGAAGTTAGTTTTTATTCCATAAGAAGGCAAGGCTTGAAAAGAGAAGGGCTACAATTACACTGAGATGCAGTGACTTTGCTATTCATGGCTGACAAGAACATCTTCTTGCCAGGGCTGTGCCCACAGGCCCCCAACCCTTACATAGCATAACAAGTTGAAAGCAAAATAACCAATGTGTCCATCACTTAATTTTTATGGGGTTTTTTAGCATTAAAAGTTAGAGCTATTAGCACCTAGGTTTTGGTCCCAATGCGTAGTCCTTAAAAATCACAGCACAGTCAAGGAAGTTTCCATTCTTCATGACTGTGGTTCATGCTGCAGCCAGTACAACCTCCTGCCTGTAAAGCAGAGAATGCCCTACCCGAATCATGAACCTTTAATTACTGTCAAGCATCTGATCAGAGAGCTGGCAGACAGCTTTTGGGGACAAAAGCACAGAAAATTTAATTTCAGAGTTTCTTGCAGCAATTAGATACTTTACAGGTTTGATTTTTCTGAATTCACAACATGGGCCAATCGCATAAAGCGCATGGAGGTTGCATTCCTACGATTAATCCACTGAGTATGGATTATGCTTCTCCCTACATTCCAAACCAGCATATTCCTGGATTATTTTATTGTGTACCATCACAAAGATGGTTCTGATCATGGATTCTTCTGGGTAACTCCCAAGTAATTAATACCACCTCTCTGGAACGCTTGAAGCAAGAAGTGCTGTTCACTTGCTACAAGGCTCATTCAACAGGGCTCGGGACCATTCCTTTGGATTACAACAAACTGAGCACCTTCTGGCAGGGGTACTGGGCACTGCCAGGCCGAGCAACTATGGCAGCTTTTACATTTTTAGGGAATGTCAGCAACTCGCTCGTAGTCATTCTAACAAGATGCTTGTACCATTGCTCTCCACTTGTGATCCACTGCATCATCTTGTGAGACACTCAAATCTGTCATCCCTTTTCCAATATTTTCTTTTGGCTTCAGCCTTGGGGGTTCTCCCAGCCTACTGACAGAAAGGATTAATTTATAGATGATGCATACAGTGGTCTTTCTGTCCTACCTCATCATATAGCCAAACCATGTCAAGTCAGCTTCTCTAACCTCTTTGGTCAGTTTTTTGTACTCCCAAGCATGCCTTGATGTCATCATTTCTCACCTTGTCATCCAGACTGACTCCCTAAATCCATCTCGACGTTCTCGCCTCTTCCCTTTGTGAGTAGAGGTCTTAAACCATAGACAATGAGGTTTACTTAGGAAGCCAGACCCATAGAGAAGAACAATGACCTTGGATATCCCATCTACAGCTCTCAAGTGGCACTGTCGCTATTTCTAGTCAGAATATTTCAGGTTTTTGCTGAACGAGTTAGTTTTTGGGTATTTATTTCTCTTTATTTTATTTTATTTTTTTATAATTTATTAAAAAAACCATAGCTAGAACTGTTATTTACTATTAACTACTTACACTAATTATGACAGGTACATAGCGATCTGCATCCCCTTGCAGTACCCCATCCTCATGACCAGGAACATCTGCTTTCTTTTATCAGCTGGGGTCTGGATGGGAACATCAGTAAATGCCTTGATTTCATACAGTGTTTACACTGGCTCTCCCCTACTGTGGCTCCAAAGAGATCGATCACTTCTTCTGTGAGGTCCCAGCCCTGCTCCAGTTGTCCTGCTCTGACACCTCTCGATATGAGGCTCTGGTGTTCATGAGTATCATTGTCCTGGTCCTCATCCCTTCTTCCATTATACTAGCCTCTTACGCTTGTATCCTCTCCAGGGTCCTGAGGATGAAGTCAACCAGACAGCAGAAAGCTCTGGCCACCTGCTCCTCCCATCTCACTGTGGTGGTCATGTTTTATGGGGCAGCCATCTTCATGTACATGAGACCCAGCTCCTACCACTTCCCAGAGCAAGACAAGATTGTGGCTCTCTTTTACACCATTGTCACCCCAGTACTCAATCCGCTCATCTACAGCCTGAGCAACAGGGAAGTCTTACGAGCCCTAAAAAAGGTGATTGGGATATTCAGAGTCTTCCAGCAAAATTGACAGAAGCTGTACTTTCCCATGGGCTAAGTCGGCAGGGTTTTCTGGATCCTTTAGAAGGAAGCTAACATTTGTCAGTCACGTAACAGCCTCTGACCTACTGAGAGTCATGGGATTTTGGACTGTATCACTTAAACACTTAGAAAAAGGTGTGAGGAAATCCTACCCATCTCCTTTTTCATGACTGTTTTTCTGCTTTAGGAAATTTAACCAAATTTTTGCAAACACTGAAGACTTCATGGGGGATTGAAACTTTGTATTTCCCTGATGCTGCCCCTGCACAAGGCCCAATCCCTCCTGCAGGAAATATGACAACTGGAAGGGCAACCAAAATGCACCTTGGGACAAAAGTTTATGAGGAAGGTATGAAAGAACGAGGGTTATTTAGGATGGATAAGAATACACTTGGTGGGGAGGGGTGTATAATAGTTTCTCAAATACATGCAGAGTGATTATAGAGGGAATGGAGATGGGCTTTTCTTTGTGGCTCTAAGGGACAGGACTAGGAGCAAGGGCCGCAAGCCAGAGCAGGGGAAATGGAAGATGGAGAGTAGGGGAACTATCTGCCACTGGGAGTGGTCGCACAGGGCTGAGGCTACCGAGAGAAGCTGTGGATTCTCCATGCTTGGAAACGTCCAAAAGCAGGGAAGACCAACATTTGGCTGTGGTGGTTTAGTTGGGGACGAACGTGGCTGGAGCAGGGACATGGGCCACAGGACCTGGTGAGGTTTCTTTCAGCCTATGATCCTCAGTGCTTAGAAGGAGATCTTCCCAAGCACTATTTTTAAGTGCAAGGCACTGTACATTATGTCTGATTCCTCTCTTACTTCATGTTGTTTTTCAACAACATCACAGAAAAGGGCAACAGGGAGAAACAAGGAGCTCGCTAGCTTTCCATCCAGGGTGAGACGGCACAGGAGCAAATGAAAAAAAATGGTGCTCAACGTTCCCATCTTTGTGCCTGGAAGAAATGGAGCTGATCAATAAACAGGACAAATGAATGCAAGACATCTATCAAATGAAGGATGTTTTTCTTAAAAATAAATAGGATGTTGAAAACTGAATTGGTTAATATATATAATATTTTTACATTTGACAGTTTTCCTGTCAGACTGGGATTATGGTGCTAGTTCTCAAAGAAACAATGGAAGAGTTTTGTGAAGGCTTGGCTATCCCTTCATATTCCCAACTTTACCTAAAAAACCAACAAACCCATGTGCTAGGTTCACACAGAGCATTCCTCCATCTGCCCCTGAAAAGAAATCCCCATGAACTGCTTCTGAGTGGTGACGTTGAAGAGGGAAATGTGTTATATGTCAACCTGTGTGTCTCCCTGAGCTGTGAGAGTGAGCGAGAAACAAGAGGCCTTGGTGTCTGTGGTCCTCAGGCACGCTCACGGATGAGCCTGTTGAGAGTGGAGCTGGCTATGAGACTAGCTAAAACATAGTTCGAGGAAGAGGAAGGTAGTTGAATTGAAATGTGTCTTGGGTTAAACAGTGCCCCCAGACTAAATACCAGACAGTCTTGGAATACCAAGGGGAGACATAGGATCCTCCCTGCAATAAGCTAGGCCACACTGACCAAAGTAGGGCACTGGGGACCATAGTGTCCTTGGGCAACCCCTGCGCTTCAGACCTTGGGAGTTAAGTGTTTGAACAGGACAGTTCAGAGAGCAGGGGCTGGAGAACCTGTTCCCTGCTCAGCATCATGATCACAGAGCTGGGTGGGGACAGACTGGAGAGCTTGTTCCCCACCCAGCTCCTAGATCGCAGAGGTGGGCGAGGAACAGGCTCTCCAGTCCCCACCCCACAGTCACTGGGAGCTGTCCTGGTCAGGGGCATGCCCCAGGCCCGTGCCCTGATCTGGTGATTAAGGTGTGTGGCTTGGAAAGGGCTGCAGGGGTGGGGCAGGACCCATCCCCCTGTCCTGGCCACCAATGGGGCAGCTGGTAGCGAGGCCGTGGCCCTGAACCTTCTCTCCCAGCACCAATTCTGTGACATTGGGACCAGTCCCAATGCAAGCCCTGTAACCTTGGAGCTGGCACTGGGAGATAAAGATCACCCGACCCCCTCCTCCCGAATTGTGATGGTGAAATGGGCTGGGAGACAAGGATCTCTTAGCCTCTGCTCCACAATCATGACCTTGGAGCAGGGGTCTTGGAGCTCCCTGCTGGTTGCGGAGGGAGACATAGTCCCCGCCTGGGCTCCAGTGGAAGAGCCCTCCCTGGCAGCAGCCAGCTCCATGGGGCAGGGAGCAATCTCCCACCCCTTGGGGGATGACTGACCAGGAGCAGATTTGCGCCCAGTCAGGTGTCTAGACAAGTGCTACTGCACAGTTAGTAACTGCAACTAAATTTGGTACTTGCATTTGCAGGTAGCAAGCTTAGTATTAGGAAGGGTTACTGTGCAGTAACCATGCTCATGTGTAGACGCATATGTTAACTGCACAGCAAAATACACTGCTTCACAGTAAAGCATCTCATGTAGATGTACCCACCTTGGAACAAATTTCTAGTATTAGGAACTGAAAACTCCCTCTGACCTGAAGAAGAATGCACTACATTTGGAAGCTTGTCAAAGCCCATCCCAAACATGGAGTCGGTGAAACAAAATTTATTACCCATAAAAATACGTGCCTCTCACGTATTTCCTGGACTGTCCCATCTAGTCACTCCAGCACTATTAAAGTTCCTTGATTATGACCCAGTTTATAATTCATTTTTAAGTGGTCCTAAGAATAGAGAAGATACCACTCAGAATCATTACAAGCTGTCTGTAATATCTGGCTTCTCAGGTGAGATTTCCTGGGAAAAAAAATGTTATAGAGCCCTAGAAGTTAAGAAATGAAAACTAAGATTTCTGGAGAGACTTTGAAAGACAGTGAGTGACTGGGCTCAGTTGCACATGCAAATAATCCAGGAGCACTTTACTCTAGAGTGAGGTACGCTAAAGTAAACTCTCCCAGGAATACATCTACACATGCAGCAATGAAGGAGAAGATTTGCTTCCCCTAATAGCAGACTGCTTCTGCTTCCGGTGGCCCTTCCCTGGGCTCCTGCAGCAGCCGGGGGTAGCTCAAAGCTCCCTTTTGGTACTAGCCCAGGAGCTGGCAGGGAGCACGGGGCCAGGAGACCGCTATCTTCTGGTGCAGCTGGGCCATTGCTCGCTGTCCATGCGAGCTGCCTGCTGCTGGGGCAGGGGCTGCCACCAGATGCCGAGCAGGGACATTGTCCCCCTGCCCCGGCAGCAGGGAGCTCCCAGGCCCCGGTCCCTGACTGTGAGGCCAGGGGTGGGAGACTCTTATGCATATCTGAGCAGACTATGCTCCTTTGCTCTTCCTCTGTTTCAAACTCTCCAGGTGAGAGGGATGTCTTGTGATTGAATGTTTGGAGAACTGATGCTCTTGATGGAGAAACATCATGTCGAGTGAGTCACAACCCAGAGGTCTCATCCCACTAGAAAATCAAGCAGTGAGAGATTTAGCATTTTGTATTAGAATGAAAACATTCAAATATGACCTTTCCCACTTTAAAAAACAAACAAACCCTCTGCCTATAATTGACTTTACGAAAGACTGAAATGTATCGTCCTTCCTGAAATGCTTTGTTCTCTCCCACCTCCAAACAGAGATTGCCAAATAACTTGCCTGAGCATAATTTTGCAAAGTTTTCAAATACCTGAATGGAGGAAAGTCTGCCAGAGCACCCACTGGAGCTGAAAGGAGATCTTAATTCGAGACTTGGGAGAAGACCCCCAGAGTGTGGGAAAGTTTGTGTATTTTGGTCCCATTAGATTTCAAAGCTATTGTTGATGGCCACAAGCTTGGCCATATAACGGTCACAAACTTGACTTGGCTTTTACGAAGACTGTGTTTATATGACATACGTGCTCCCCTCTCTCCACTACCTGATTTACTCAGCTAGCGGCAGATGCAGGATTGAAAGAGCTCTGCTGTCTCTCGACTCAATGTAGAGTGTCTTTCTTTAAGACTAATTTCAGATCCTTTTTATCTATTGCCCATGTTGCATTTTTTCAACTTATAAAGATATGTTTTCAGGCTCTGGGCAAGAATTGGTATATACTTTTTATGTTGAAACTGAAATGGAGTTCATAGCTGAGGAATTTTTAGGTAATTTGCTTCCTTAGAAAACGAACGCTGCCCCATACGAAAGGAATGCCATGCAAGAAAAGAGATGTATGTTGATTTCTTGTGTACTTGCTTTTGAGCTCGTAACTCTTTATTTCTTGTATATGTACATGTACCAATAGGCTGGAAAAAGAAAACATTGCAGGAATATAGTAGAAAAGATTAAGTTTCTTACTGGAGTCATCAGAGAAAAAGATAAAGAAGACCAAGGTAAGCGATTACTGTTTCCTTCTAGTCCTATTTTATACCGGTGAAGATTCTTAAAACCCGATTTATGTGTATTACAAACAGCACCATTTCTCTTCTTAAAGATCCCCATGTGATAATGACAGAATAAGTGGCATATAAATGTTTCTCAAAATATACCTCAGGTATTACATTTCAATAAAGTCATGTATATTTTACTACTTCTTATTATTATTTCTACTAATAGTTCTACTAATAAAATATATTTTACTTCATTTCATAACTACAAATATGCTGTAATGTGCTTCTTTCCATGTGATAAAGACTGAAATGATACAATTAAGAATTGGGAGGTGGAAATTATTAATGAAAACAGATTATTCCTGTCAGGGCAGCTACGTATGATGATGAACTTCAAAGGAGGAGGAAATGTTTGCAAAGAAGGGGTAAAAGTCCATCTCTCCTGGTGTCAATTCCAAATTCCTCTTTCACCTTCGCAGGTCCAGGATTTAACCCAGGCCACTCTTACGGCTATTAAAAATGTCAGGTAAAGAGAGATTTAGTCTAAGATAGCATGTCCTAAACTAGTTGTGTAGTATTTAATAATACCAATCAGGGTTCATGGACAGATGCTATGTCTTTGATTAGACTAACAAGATTTTTGCAAAAAAAACCCCTTTCATTGCAAGCTTTTGGGCACAAATATCCTTCATCACGAATCAGAGAAAAGATTGTAAAAGTTCTACTGGGTAAAAATGAAAGTTCATATTTCATAGGATTTCACAGAAGAGTCAATAGATGGGATAACCCTCTGGGCAGGCAGGTCTCACCTGGTAAGGAGTCTCGGCTTTCCTGTGAGGCTTCAAGGATGCAAATTACCTTAGACAAAGGTAGGAGCAGGAGTAATAATATACATGTATAATACCATATCTTATACTTCCATTTGTGATGACTTTACAACACACCCTGTACGAGGGATTGTTCATTTTAAGTGCTTCACAACTCCATATCACACAATGACTTGGGGGCTGTGTTCTCCCAAATAAATTATGGTTCCACTCTTTCAAGACTTTCCTTTGTCTCTAGCTTTGCATGTGAGGGGCTAAATCCTAATTATCTTTCTATCCCTACCTGGTACGTACAAAGTTTGGTAGCTATAGAGATCTAGCGTTTCTAGTTGACTCTGCCTGAACAAAAACAGGCACCGAGGTCGAGGACTGCAGAGCCCCAGGGAGATTCTGGGGACCAAGGATGGTTTGAGAAGCTGGCTGCGGTAAAAGCACACAGTCCAAAACACAGGGTCAAAGAAATCTTAACAGCACTTCTAATATTGGAATACAAACCAGAGGCAATTGCTAAGACAATGCAGATAAGTACAGTGAGCTGCTGATTTAAAAGAAATATCAATTAACCTAAGAGAGTCACAAAATCATTATTACTGAAAAAAAAAAATGTTTAAGTTACTGGGTCATATGAGTTTCCAACGGGTGACCAGCCAGCCAGGGAAAATAACTTCTTATTGGTATTCCGGATACTGCATGCTGTAGGTTGTGTTTTGAGCATTGTGTGTATGGTGTATGGGTGGTATAGGTTTCATAGATACACTGACCTTGGTTCACCTGCAGAGGGGCAATGCAGCAAGGATCTTGAGTCCCTGCCTGTGATGCGTCACTGAGAGCAGGCTAGCTCCATCCTCGTTAGAAGCACCCAGCAGGTAGTTACTGATTGCTATTAAAGCCCCTCTCAGTCTTCTCTTCCCTAAACTAAATAAGCCCAGTTCCCTCAGCCTCTTCTCAGAAGTCATATGCCCCAGCCCCCGAACCATATTTGCGGTCAGTTAGCCAGGACTTGATGTTTACATTTCAGGACTCTCCCATCTAGATCTTTGAACCCCTGAGCTGGCCGCATGTTAATACCTTATAGTGGCTTAAAGCACTCGTTGTTCCATTTACAATTATGAAACTCCAGGGCAGGATTATCTTCAATCCGCCTAATGTTGTTCCTGTTCCATTCCTGTGTAGCCGCTTCCTACAGCTATTCCGCCCAAGTTTAAGTCCACCAGTATCCCAGAATGCAGTGGCTGCTCCTGACTCACGGCAAGCAGAGATGCTGGGGCACAGCAGAGCTGGGCACAGCGCCTCACCCCTTGGGGAGGTTGGGCAGAGTGGTGCCTCCCAAAAGCGGAGGCACGGGAGACAAGCACTACCTGAGCTCCAAAGAAAAAAGCATCAGGCTACATGAAGCTCAGAGCAAGCACGATCCAGGGCAGCAAGCCCGGAGCACACCGGTCTGGCTGAAACAGTCCAGTGGCTCTGTAATGGGAGCAGGGCCGGCAGGCTTAAGTCCTGACAGCCTTGCCCTCAGTGCAGAGCTGCTGAGTTGGTTTCAGTGAGACCAGAGAGCCCCAGGGAAGCTTCTCTCACTGCAACTGATGCAGTGATGGGTACGCTCCGTGTCCAGCAGGACTAGTGAGTGGGTCCTGCTCCAAGTCCTGCCCCTGCTCACCAAACCTCTAGTGGCAAGTCATAACTGTGCAAGTGAATAAGAGTCAGAGCAAACTTCCCTTGCTGCAACTTGAGACTGTTGCTCCTTGTTCTGTTATCTGCCACCACTGAGAACAGGCTAGCTCCATCCTCGTTAGAAGCACCCAGCAGGTAGTTACTGATTGCTATTAAAGCCCCTCTCAGTCTTCTCTTCCCTAAACTAAATAAGCCCAGTTCCCTCAGCCTCTCCTCAGAAGTCATATGCCCCAGCCCCCGAACCATTTTTGCTGCCCTCCACTGGACTTTCTCTAATTTGACCACGTTCTTTCTGTAGAGGAGAGACCAAAACGTAACACATTATTCCAGATATGGCCTCACCAGTGCTGAATAGAGGGAATAATCACTTCCCTTGACCTCCTGGCAACACTCCTAGCAATACAGCCCAGTATGCCGTTAGCGTTCTTGGCAACAAGGGCACACTGTTTGTTCACATTCAGCTTATTGTCCACTGTAACCCCCAGGCAATTTTCTGCAGAGCTGCTGCCCAGCCAGAAGGCCCCCAGCCTGTAGTAGTGCATGGGACTGTTCCGTCCTACGTGCAGGACGTGGCACTTGGTGCTGTTGAACCAGATGAGATTTCTTTTGGCTCAGTCCTCCAATTTGTCTCGGTTATTGTGAATTCTAGACCTACCCTCCAGCATATCTATTATTCCCCACAGCTTGGTGTCACCTATGAACTTGCTGAGGGTGTACTCTGTGCCACCTTCCAGGTCATTGATGAACATATTGAACAAAACCAGCCCCAGGATCGACCGCTGGCATACTCCACTTAATCCTGGCTGCCAACTAGACATCAAGCCATTATTACTATCCTCTCAGCCTGATGCTCCAGCCAGTTTTCTATCCACCTTACAGTCTACAGTACCTGGGCAGGCTGGATAGAGTGGTGCTGTAGGCTAGATCCAGCCTAAGAGCTGTATGCTTGACATCCCTGATCTAAAGTGTCATCCACTAAAAAGCTAATACCTCCCTATACAAGGCTTTTACAGATACATCATGAAGTTGGAGAAGGCATATGAAAAATTAACAAAGACCAATGCACTGAATATGTAATGTAACCAACACTGGAATTATATATGTAGGAAATAATTACCTGTGATGTCTCTTTTTTATATTGTGTAAAAAGAAGGAGTTAGTCTACTGGTGTTTCTACTGCAGCATCCTTAGGGTAGCGTATGTGCCCTTTCTGAGAAAACACAACTTGAAATATACATTTCTTGGTTCACTAACCAGTTGAGATTTTCTTGTATTTTCCTTTACTTTGAGCTCTCTTGATTGCAAATGTCATCCATGCACAAGCACCAATAATGAAGTTCAAACGATGCCCCAAACTTGTGCAACATTACTTAAAGTAGTTCATTTTGAGATTACAAAACACTTTTTATTTTCATTTCAAGTTTTGCATTTGCATTTTTCCCCATCATTACCACTACCTTGAATTGCAAAAAGGAGGAAATGTAAAAGGTGAAAAATTGACCTTTTATAATAGCTAGTACATTTGGAAAACATTTTTTTCACCTGGCAATTATGAAATTATGTTTCCTGTTTTAATAGCCCAAGGATATGCATAACAATCATCTGGAATAACTCTGCAGTAAATAAAGATATCACCTTCCAAAACCCTTGCCTTTCACGTAATTCCTAGATCATCATGGTTGCAACATCACAAATACCTGGCTGCAACATCACAAGTGGCTGCAACATACAAATACCAAATATTTGTGCCATTTTTAGCAAAAGTCTCAGAAACCAACTAGAATAAACTGAACCAATATATTAATGGACATTTCTCTTTTCATGAAGTTCAGCTTCATTAATGTGTTTCCCTCTTCAAGAGCACAAAAAAAAGACTAGGTACCATGCTGCTCCTGTTCTGAGAAGTTATGTCTGAACAAATACAAAACCAATAAACACAGAAAGTTGCACCACTTTGGTTACACGTTTAGTAACTGCGGTCTAACTTCGTACATGGGCACCATTGCATTAATTTGAACATGCCTTGTGTCCGTGCAGCAGTTTCCTCCTATTATAAAACCAGGTAAGTTCTGGGTGGGCAGAACCCTGTCAATGGACTATATATCTTGTTGGGTTCTTAGCAGAAGGGTGAATTTCAGCCTTGGGGGAACAAAGAAGGACATATATTGCTTCCAACACCAACTCAGGCTCTCCAGAGTTTGCTTTCAGTATAAAGCCTTGGCCCCTGTAGCTGTACCTGCCCAGTTATATTGTGCCATAATGGGTGCATCTACACCTGACCCTTGGCACTACCAGGGGCACTCTCCTTGATAATGTCATCCCACCAAGTCTCATGCGATAAACCCAGAAATGAAGCAGTGAAGCCACTGTGAGACCACCCACCTTAGCAGCCTGCAAGCATATCAAAGAGAGACATTTTGAGAGTGGCTGGTGTTGGTTTGTGAGGACAGAGCATATACTGACAGAAGAGGCTTTATCACCAGACTGGCTACACAACGTCTTTGAACAACTTCAGTCAAAGCTGGGAAAAGCCCTCTTTTGGAAGCATTTCTGGGTGTGTCTACACATTCATTAATGCTCAGTAGTCTACACCCCTCAATCTGGTATTTTCATGCCAACAAAGCTCATAGCAAATGCCACTTACCTTCATTCTCCTTTTCCACCTAAGAGAGCAGGATCGTTCCTTCAGCTACCAAAATTCATGATCCAGATGTACCAGACAATAGATCTTCATAAATTAATCCTTCAGGCTAAGGAGAAAATGGTCCTCACACATTGCTAAAGCTTTCTTTACTTGTGAAAAGCTTTGCCTGGATGCCAATCACATTCCGCAGTTCAAGAAAAAATTATAATAATTAAAAATGAGAAATTAAGCAGGATGCTACTAGACACACCAGTAAATTAAAATTGAATAGCAAGACATAACCAACTACATTTCTACATTCTGTTTGAAAAGAATATGAACATAAAGTAACATTTTTAACTTTTAGTTTGATCAGATTAAAAGCACATGGGAAGCTGGTTTATCGTCGTTTAAGTCACCGTATGTCAATCTCTGCAATTACGATACTTCTCTTGTTTTTCCTCGGCAAAGAACCCAGGTTTAAAGAGATTCATTCTCTTCTCTGTTTCACTGATCTTTGCATAAACTGTGAAGCTTATGATTTCACTGAAAAATTATTTCAAAACTGGCTTTGAATCCCTATAGCATTTCATTGAAAAAAAAGTTAATAGTCAAAGGCAAAAGCAGCTTGCAACTTGCTAGTCCTCTCCTGGGTTTTATTATACCATCATTCAATTAAAACAAACTTACTAAATGAAGAGGAATGCAATGGGGGAAAAAAAGATTTTTGTTTCTTGAGTTTATTTTATTTGGGGGAAAAAAACAGGACTTCAAAATATTTAGTTTGGTTTATTTCAATGAACAGGCAGACAAGGGAATGTAACCATGGTCTCCCACGCCCAGGGTAGGTGCTGCAAGACCAGGAAACTATTGGACAAAAGGGGCAAAGGGCTGGAACCATGTCTGGCCACCACGTCTGGCCCTCTTTTACTCACAAGACTGACCTCTGCTCCCTTCCTTCCAAAGCACATAGACACCAACCTGCAGCAATGGGCTCTAGCCTGTAAAAGCCAACCAGAGTGAGGGGCTCTCTCTATATTGAGAGACATGGAGTGGACTCCACAATGGCCAGCACAATGACCTGGGAGCTGATGAGAGCGCTCAGGAGGGCAGACTCAATGCTTCGCTGTCCCTCAACAGCTCTCTGGTCAGTGCTGCCTGTTGTAGATTGTATTCAATATCTCCTACCCCTCATTGGGTTTTGTACAAGGAGCCTCTGTTCCTAACCCAGGATGTGGAGTCCACTGCTGCTGCCAACTGACCAAAAGACCCCTGCCAGATGTTCAGTAAAGGCACAAGGACATCTGTTGCACAAGCCACACAACTGTGCTTCTAGCCATGCCACATGCAGAGTAGAAGGTATAATTGTGGGATCGAGCATCAGATCCCATCATGCCAAAGTGCTGATGCAGAGGAAGCCCGGTGTGTCCAGTAGCCATCTCCCACAGCTGAGAGCCCTGTCAGGTGATCTAGTGCTGATCCACACCATGGTGATCTGCAGCACGGTGTTCCCCCAACGCTGAGAGCCCAGATTACCTGACAGGGCTCCAAGAGTCAGGGATGCCTGGCCACACATTCAATTAATGGCATGATACGCCAGCTGTCAGCTTTCAGTCACTGTTGGACTCGAACAAAGCAACGGAGCAATTCTTGAGTTGCAAAGAACTCAGGAAGACTCCAAACAGTCAAATGTTTTGCACACTGTGGACTCCTAGTGAAAATCTCTGGGTTTATCTGGACTCACGTAGGTGTTTGCAAATCTAGCAGCACTCATATCGTGCATCCCTGCAGAAGGAGCTCCCAGCGCCCTGGGGCAGTGGCTTTTCTCAGTTTACCCACATGGAGAAATTTGTGCACCCAAATAATCCCATTTCAATGCAGGGGGCTGTAAATTGGCAGCCTGCCATGGCCGAACCACATTTGGCCCGGGCAAGTCTCTGGTCAGAGATGTCCAGAAGAGTTCCCCAGTGGCACAGAGATGTGCCATGAGGGTGCCCAAAACAGGATATCTAGCTATAATCCCAGCCCAAAATCCAGGTCCTTTTTCAGGTCCATATACTTAGCACAGTGGCTAGCCTGCTGTCAATTGGCAGCCTGGGACGGCCAAACCACGCTTTGAGCCAGGCAAGTCTCTGGTCACAGATGTCAAGGGCAGTCCCTCAGTGGAGTCAACAGGAAGTCTGAGGTGTCCCAAAATGGATTTTGCCCCATAATCCCATTTAAACCTACCCATCATTTAGGGCTCTGTACTTGATGCAGAATATTTTTATCAATATTAATTAGTAAATGTGCATAGCTAATGACATTCTCTCTGTTTCAGATGTTTAATTCATTAATAACAAGCTTTTATTAGGTCTCGATGAGCTTTGAAAAAGGAACTGGGCACTGGGAGTAAGAAATAGGGAACTGGGAATAAGGAACTGGGAATAAGCAATCAATTTTTGATTGCTCTAGGTAGCTGGTTCCAGTGTTTGACCACCCCGTAAGTCTCATACTGCAGATCTCGTACAGTGTTGCAAAATGATGTTGGATGCCCAGTTTCAGCCAAATGTTGGCTATGTTTGCTACACCCAACCCCTGGGGCTCAGCTCCTCCGTAGAAATCCTCTTTGCAGGGACTCAATTGAGGAACCAGTGCAGCCAGTGCCACGCAGCACAGGGTGAGGCCAAGCCCAGCAGCGCAGCTGGCCCCATGGCACGTGGAGCAGCAGGGCAAGCACTTCTGCAGCTGGTAGTTGGAGTTTCCCTGGGGGATCTCCCCCACCCCATAACCCCTCGCCCTGACAAGCTGCTTGCCGTGGGCTGTTGGCATCCAGGCAGGGCCCTCCTTAGGGCAGGGCTGGCCCACGTAGCCGCAGCCCCATGTGCATCACGTGCCAAGCTTTTGTCAGGGCCCTTCTTGTTTGCTCCTCGGAGGAAAAGAGTCTCAGGCTCCAGTCTCCCCTTCCACATCCCCTCAGCACAGCCTTTTCTGAGAGGTTCAGATGCCGGTGCCACACTGGGACACACGGCCATTCAGTGCAGCGCCAGGGAGTGCCCCTGTGCTGGGAGACACGGGATTGAGACCCCAAGACACACATGTCATGTCCAGCGAGTCCAGCCTCTGTTAGCCGGGCTGAGAGCCGCTATCAGTCCCAGCTGAGCTGGGCTGGTTGGACATCACTTGTGGCCCCGAGGTGTCAGGCTGGGCACTAGCACATCCCTGGGGCAGGCAGAGCCCCTCCATGGGGCTGGGGTGAATGTGCACCCAGGGATATAATTCCCGTGTCAGGACATTGCAGCACCTCAGCGACGACGTCCTCCTCCTCCCCCACCAACACTGATCACACCCCCCGTGCCGGGGAGCCCAGGGCAAGGCTGCTGGGCCTGAGGAGATGAGAAAGTGTTTGCAGGCTCCGGTCGGTGCGGGAGGCTGGTGCGCGGTGTGCCATGCATTTGCTGAGCTGCCTCAGACACAGAGGACTGTTCCCTGTGCTCATTCACCATCTGTCTGGACCAGTGCAAATGTGCTGGGAAAACATAGCAGCATAGCAGAGATTTTGCACGGGCCTGGATACCAAGTGCAAGCTTTTCCGTTCCCTTCTTTTGGGTGTCCTGGGTCTTGAAGGGGGCTGGGTGGGCATTGAACCCCTGCTCCTCACATGTCACACGAGAGCAGTGACTGTGAACACGTGCTTGAGTTCAGGGGGGCAAACAACCAGCCAGGAGCTCCCAGTGCAACGCTGGGAGGAAATGTCCCAGGGACGCTGAAGGAGGGAAAAGCAACAGAGTTAGGCAGGGATGCTGTCTTTTGTACAGTGTCAGTGTGAGTAGTACTGGGAGCCATAACCAGGTCTGGGGGTCGCATGTGGGACAAGGGGGAAGAGGAGAGAGGCGTCAATAAGAACCAAAGCAGTGACTCAAAGCTTGGTGAGAACAGCTCCTAGCAGGGTGTCAAAAATACGGCCGGTGAGCTGGATCCAGTCCCCAGAGCCATGTCCTGTGGTCTGCAGGGCTCCTGGAGGGGCCAGGGATTTGGGGTGGGACAAGATGAGGAACCGCCACTGAATTGCAGGGTGCGGAGCCGCCATGGACGTGTGCTGCAGCGCTGGGGGGTGACTGACGGCTGCGTGAATCCCTGAGGCTCCCTGAGCTGACGCCGATCTGCTCCGACCACGGGTGCCACTGCTCCCACAACTGCAGGCGGGGGTCTGGATCCAGACTGTGCGGATCCCTGCAAGCCAGATCTAGCCCTGAGTGCCGGGGGGGGCTAAGTGGGTTTATTCCCCAGGGCCTTGTTTATTCCAGTGGAAAAGACTGGGAAGCTCCCTGTGCTGCAGCATGGATACAGAGCTGGGTCTTCCCAACCCACACCAAACAAACACAGCTCAAAACCCCAGAAACCCCACAGCCCCCATGACTGAGAGATCTTGACTCCAGTGACTTGGTACAAATATTAGCCTGGAATGGGCTCCAGGGATCGCGCAGGGGGAGTGGGGCAGGCAGGGGGTTGTCCCCTGCTATTCAGAGAAGCCTGTTACAAGGGCCCATTTGTACACATTGTACTTTCACCAGAAAAATATACCGTGTAGCAAAGGGCCCTGCTTATTCCAATGAAAAGACTCTGGAGAAATCTGCGTTCCAGCTGGGATTCACAGCTGGGTCCTTCCCTTCCCATTGAGTGCCTTCAGCACCACAAAGCCATTGCTCCTGAAACATACTCCCCATCCCCATCTCTCTTCTATTTCTCCCTCTGGTCTTGACAAAGACCAACCTAGAGAACAGTTATTGGTTGTGGCAGTGGGTGTTTGTGCCCAAAAGCTTACAAAGAACATTTTTTCCAACTATATCTCCTAAGAGATATCACATCTACCCAAAGCACCTCGGCAACCTGGAGCAGAGAGAACTTTTCCCGTTGCCACTTTCTTGAAACGCCTCCCTGACCACCCAACGTTGACTTGTTGAGGAATAAAGGTGGTTTCCCATTGAACAGTATTAGCAGTTTCTCAGGCAGCTCGACCTTGACTTTCTGAGCTAAACATGCCAGGTTTCTCCTGTGTGTTGTAGACCCTGTTCTCTACAGCAATGGATCATCTTGTCTTCTTTCTTACCTTGCATGTCATGAGCTTGTATTTCACACAGGAATTTGAGATGAACACCAACACTTATAAGAAAAGAAAACTAAAGCTTAACTTTATTATCCTACATCTCCTCTTAGTTTCTATAACATCTATGTTCAACATGACACATTACACTAAATCTATATTCAACAGTGCACGTGGTTTATGCCTTTGCTCTCTTCACTCCCTGAATGGCTCTCGATGGATTCAAGGACAGGCTACTAACACAACAGACGCCGGGATGGTCTGATTATGTCCCGATGCCTCAGAGGAAGGCGAAAAACCCCCCGAAGTTGGTTCCATAAATGAAGGGGGAAAAAATTCCTTCCTGGCCCCAAATGGCGACCGGCCAAAGCCCTGAGGCAGGGGTCACAAAATGCCATCCACACAACAAGAGCATCCTCCACTTGGCAACCTGGGCACTACAAACTCATGGTGCCTGGTCTTTCCCCAGCCCTTTGCAGAGCTGGTCTGGAAGATATTCAAGTTCTTCACCACGAGGGTTTCTCAGGCTGCTCCTCTTGCAGAGGCTGACTTGGCTGTGGCGGACGGCTCAGACTGGATGATGACTTGTCAGTCGGTGACGTGTGTGGTGGCTTCAGCGCTGTTGCAGCTTTTCTCTGTAGCCATCGGGCTCCCGGTGAGGTTGGGGAGGTCATCTTCTCTCATGGAGGTGCTGTCAGGGTTGAGGTGGTCTGCAGGTGTTGCTACGCAGCGTAAGAAAAAGCAGCAGAAGATTAAATCCATGCATTGGGACCATGATACAAGGCTGCGATGTGAGGAAGTGGGGACTGGGAGCTTTCCCAGGACACAAAGGCCTGAACATTTGAATGAGGGGAAAAAAAATAGATGGTGCTTAGCCTCCTGCCTGGAAGAAGCTGAACATCTTTAGGCATCACTGCCCAGCCACGTTCAAGATGAGGTAGATGCTCTGAATGGACAACCCCAGCCCCAAAAAGACCATGGCTGAGAGAGCTACAAGCAAGGGAAAGCAGGTCTCCGACTGTGGGAGTGACAGCAGCCTTTAACAGGAGGCAGAGGGTCCCCCCTGTCCTGGGGTGGCTCAGCCACTTGGGAGAGGTCCCGGGGCTCCTTCATGAAAGATGGCAACACCCTGCAGGCCCACCCATGCCACCCGGGGCAGAGGGCAGGTTTACCCGGGGGCAGCAGGGCACGAGGAAAGGCTCCTGCCATTGAGAGGAAAGAAAGGAAAGACCTGCGGAGGACGGATACTAGGACAGGACTCTGTAGGGCAGAGGGGAGAATTGCCCACACGCGGCAGGGAGCAGGTTTGTGTTAGTGCCAAGAGCCTCCCCCTCCCTTCCCACTGCTCCCTGCTCCCCAGCGGCAGAGGGGACAGGACAGTACCTGCAGGAGCAAGTGTGGGCGGCTGGAGAGAGGCGATGGCGCTGGAGGAGGTGACCAGCAGGCTGTGCCCTTGCAGATCTTTAGGCAGCTCCTTCAGGTAGGTGATAATGAAGACCTTATTCAGGACCCTGATGGGGATTTCTTTCTCCTGCAGAGGTACAAGAGCTGGTCATAGCCTGTCCTACACCCAGAAAGGACAGGGGATGTGGGGAGGGGTCATGGGGCAGGGATTGGACTGAAACCAAGGGGTCTTGGCAACAGCTCAGGGAAATGGGGGGCAGGTTCCTTGAGCAACATTTTTCTGAGAATCGCGGTAAAGACAGAGGGTGGCAGCTCTGGGCTCTGGGCAATGGGGCAGATCAGCAGCGCCAAGTGCCTGAATCCTCCGTTCTCCCTAGAGCAAGCACAGGATCGTGGGCAGGAGAAGAAATGGAGCCATGCGGGGACCTGTGCACCTCCTAAAGACTCCTGACTGCAGACTGGGAATGGGAAGCTTGTCCTGAGGGAACACGCTGTGTATCTTTGGGCCTGGCAAGAGACCTTGACCCTCAGGGGCATGACATGTGCAAAGGACAGGCTGGTGCCATCCTGCCTAGGCAGATTAATTCATTCCTTTCTCCAAGGCACTTGGCAGGCCTCCCGTTCTCCTCAAGGCCAGTTTGCTCAGAAGGCAAGGGAGATTTGCATCTTACAGACAGGGGCAGGTCACTAATTGAGTTAGTCTGCGAAGTACAAATGGACCCCACCGTGAGCTAGAGCTCAGACTCCGGTGTGTAGTGACCTCTCTCTGCTCCATGTTGTCCCCACACAACAGGTCGTGATGGGACGACAGCAACTTTACGTGGAACAGAGCCGAGGGGCCATGAGCTCACTCTCCTCCCTCCCCGCACTCCCCAACGTGGCTGCTGACCTTGTGCCCCATCAAGCGGCCGGCTTCCCCCAAGATTGCATACAGGAAAACCAGCCCAGCTTGGCTGATGTGCATCGGTCCATTGCGAACTGCATGAAGGGCCCTCTGCAGGAAAGCTCTCCTTTGCTCCTCCAGCAAGATCTTTCTCAGCCCCTGAAACAGGAGAACACAAGGCTGGCTACAACCCACACACAGGCTCCATCTCTGGCGCTGGCACCACATTGCCCTGGACACTTGCAAGGCTGTAACCCACCGCAGGAAGACCCCTGCCAGCTGGAGACAAACACCAAGCCTTTCTCCGAACCCCTTCATCACACACACCAGCCTCACCTCTCCCACTCTCGCCAGGTCCCTGTACTTCTGGACCTGGCTCTGATCGTTCTGGCGCTTGCACCGCAGCTCCTCTGCCCCTCGCATGTCTTGGCCTAGGACAAGTGGAGACACATGGCTCTGAGCTGCCATCCTAGCTTTGGTGCTCAATGTCCACCCAGTGGGGCTCTGGCTGCCCTTCTGGCACCATGAAGGGCAGGGCCCCAGCAGGAAGGTCATTGTTCTGCAGGAGTCAATGGACACCACGTGTCCTGGGACCAGTCTGGGCTGGGGGCCTGGGGATGGGCTCCCTGGTTCCCGCATGAGTCACCCCGGATGGGTGCATTAGCACAGGCTGCAGTACCACAGCTCGGCGCTGAGGTGAAGAGGCCCAAATCATTAACGCCGACACCCTGAGTTGTTCCCAGGTTGGGAATGGACAGATGGAGACAAAGCGTCTGGCCCAGCACCTGGGACCAGGCTTTTGGAGGGAAACTGCTGGCATCGGAGCCTTGTACTCCAGCTGGGTCTCCTTACCCCTCTGATGAAGGAGGATTTGAGCCAGCAAATACATGCACGCCCTGGCCTTGCAGCTGATGGTCTCCTCCGGGTCGTTGATGGACAGACCCAGGCGGGCTGCCATGTCCCCCACCTCCAGTATGTCAGAGGAGCCCTAAGCAGGGGGAGAGGATCAGGCAGTTCATGCATGTCCCACCTTCCTTCCCCAATACATCCCGAGGCACAGTTCTCTCTCTCCACCTCTCCGCATTACCCAGCAGCAGGGCAGGAAGGCAGAGACCACAGTGCCAGAGCATGACAGCCCTCTCTTCCCATGGGAACCTGCAGCCCAGGGACTTGCTCGGGGCCCCAGGATCACTCCCCGTGCCTCATGCTCCAGGGCTAGTAGGCCCCATGTCCAGGGCTGACCATGCCCAGAGCAGGCCATGGAAAAGAGACCCGTAAAGAGTCAGGGGCACCACTGAGGCAGAAGCAAAGCCCTGGAGTGAAGCTCCTTGTCCAGCTTTGACCCCACTCTCCCAGGAGGGCCCTGGCAAAGGCAGGGGACCAGGACACTGGGGAAGGAAGGGGCTCACTGACCTCAAATTGTGGGAGGAGCTGCACAGCAAAGGCAATGGCGCCGGTCATGATCTTCATGCCCAGTGCACGGTGCTGGGCATCCGGCGCCTCAGTCCACGATGTAAAGTGCTGTGGGAGGAAGATGTTAAGATGAGGGCACATGCCCTGCCGAACCCAGCAGCCTTGGGGTCCTCCTCCTCAGGACCCAGGTTTCAAGCTCGGGCTTGACCATCTTCCTTATGCTTTGAGAGAGGCTTGCTGCAGTGCACAGGGCAGGAGCTGTCCCGGCCCGAGCCCAGCCCCTCTGCACGGTGCTCACCTCCCAGATGGAGTAGAGCTTGCCCAGGCTGGGGGCGCTGGACAAGACGCAGCACAGCAGGCCCTCCAGGTACTCCTCGTACAGTCGCTGCACGACCTGAAAGGGGAGGCAGACCCGAGGGTCAGTGCCACGGAGCCTGGGGCCGCTCCTGCCAGGGGGTGGCTTGTGGGACCTGGCAGTGGCAGGGGCACCTACCTGGTTTCGATGGGTTTCACGCCCTATGGCCAGGAAGCTCTTCTCCACGGCGGCCCGCAGGAGGCGCGACTCCAGCGCTGGCTCCAGGCTGAGCTTCGGGTCGCTGTGAGGAGAGAGGAGCCTGCGTCAGATTGAGCTATGTGGGGCGGCGGTGGCACTGGGGTGGGCAGGAAACAGCCTGGAAAGCTGGGCCTGAGCAGTGGGGATCCCCCTGGCCCACAGCAAAGTCAGGAGAGTCAGGCAGAGGTCCCTGTACCTGAGGCAGCGGATGGCGTCTATGCTGTACGCCAGGATGTGTTTTCGGTCGCCCTCCACTGAGATGGTCTCCATCAGGTCCTGTGAGCCCCAAAGGGGACGGGGAGGTAAGGATCAGCCACATCCCCCACGGGAGACCACCCAGTGCTGCAGGCGCAGGCAGCAGGATCCCAACCAGCCCCCTCCCACCCACCCAGCTGGGCTGGCCCTCTGCCTCCCACGGCCTTGCAAGCATGGCACTCAAACCTCTCCTGATCCCACCCTCCCCTGCCCTCCAGATGCAGGATTGCCCAACGCTCAACATCCAGGTCAGGAATCGACCACTATCTCCCTCATCTAGTACCCCCATGTCATGCCCAGGAAAAGGCGCGCCTGCCATTCTCTCTCTTATCCCGCTCCACCTCTCCCCTCCTTCCTGGTGTCACGAGACAACATTTCCTCTCCTTCCCTCTCCCCACACCATCCCGTGCTACTCACCACGATCCTCTCCAGCACGGCCGCTTTCAGGTCCTCCAGCTCCACAGCCACCTCTCTGCTCTGGTCCGCGGCGATGGTCAGGCTGATGATGGCCAGCAGGAAGCGCTGCCTGTCCTTCCCGTCCAGCATCTACCAGGAGCGAGACCAGGGCTAAAGCAGGCTCTTAGCCAGGAGCCTCCTGCTCCTCCGCAAGCCCCCTGTGGGACTCAGGCCTCCTCTGCCCCCACGGAGCTGAGATGCATCTCCTCGGGGCAGGTGTTGTAAAGAGCAGGGCAGTGTCCGTGGAGGGAGGGACCCAGCTGGGGCTTCACAAACACCCACCTCGAGCAGAGCCCCGGGGCTCCCTTGCGGGCTGTGGGTCCCAGGGGGTGACCTCCTGCCATGGGCCGCATGGGGGAATGGAAGACTGACTGGGTGCCGGCTCCGCTGGGGCAGTTTCATACCTCCCCGGGGTCCTGCAGGTGTTTCTTCACAAGGAGGAGGGCAGCTTCTTCCGGGGACCTTCCATCTTCCTCCTCCTCCTCCTCTTCCTCCTCCTCTTCCTCCAGCTCCTCGCCGGCTGGGCTGGGAATCACTGCACACGGAGGAAAGGGGAGAGGTCACTCGTGTGCCCCTGAGGGGAAGGGAAGTGGGTGTTGGGGGAAGAGATGGTGTCGTGCTCCCACCACCAGCACTAGGGTCCCCTGTCTGCCCCAGGACGTGCCAGGGAGGTGTGCGGCTCAGCCCCCTCACCTTGGCCAGGATCCCCCTGCCCGGCCCCATGGAGGGTCCAAGTGGCCTCACTTAGTGAAAGGTGCTGAGACCTCTGGCCCCAGCGGCTCCCCTCACCTGTGCAGGTGGCACCGGGGGCCGGGCTGGTCCCAGACTCCAGGGAGCTACTGGAGTCCTCCGAGGAGGAGCTGCTGGTCGAACTGGTGGTGTTGGACTCCTCCGAGCTATCGCTGTCCTCCGAGGAGGAGCTGCTGCTCATGCTCGTGCTGGTGCTTTGGGCCTCTTGGGACTTTTCAGAGTCCGAGGAGGAGGAGGAGGAGGAGCTGGTGCTGGTGCTCCCGGACTCCTGGGACGTGTGCCAGTCATCCCAGGAGGAGCTGCGGCTCAGGCAGGGGCTGCTGTGGGCCTGGCTCAGCTCCTGCCCCAGGGCAGCTGGGCCCTCGTCCCCGGCTCGGCACGGGGCTGCCTCCTGCTGCGGGGCTGCAGGGCCGGGCTCCAGGCTGCCCCATGACCCAGGAGGGGAGCTGCACGGCTCTTCAGGTGCCGGGAGCTGTGATGCCGCTGGCTCCCGCCTGCCCAGGCGCACCCATGGCCACCTCCATCTGGACTTGGAGGTGGCTGATTTCTTTCCCTCCTTTCCCCTGCCGCTGGGAGCTGCCAGTTTACTTCGGCAGCAGATGGGGCACAGCCAGCTCCTTGCCCTGATGGGCCCCTCCTCATCACGGCAGGTGGGGCCCCGCTCCTCCTGCCCAGGCTCCCTGCTGCTCTCCTCTCCCATGGAGAGCACCTTGGCCGACCTCCTCCTGAGCACCTGCCGCAGCCTGTCCATCCTGGCACCCAACAGGGGCAATTATCACTGGGGTTCAAAGCATCCCCTTCACACGTATCCACCCCCTCCTCTGCTCATCCAAGACACAGGCAGGCAAACCCTGGGTTACAGCCATATCCACAGCCTCCCTGGCACTAGGGTTGGCAGGTGGGGAGAGCCCTTGTCTTAGGGTCCAAGACCTGCAGCTAGTTTGGACACACAGCTCCCTGCTCCTCTACTCCCCTCTCACCCCACGTGACTGGCCATGGGCTGAGTGCCCATGCATTTGGGAATGCCAAGGAGAGGAGGACAGGGGCCATTTGCCTGGGACCTGCAGGAGCCCAGCAGCGCCACGGCTTGGGGCTCCCTGCACGCTCAGTCTGGGCAGCACTGGCTGGGCTGGGAGGGGTGGGGAGCTTCAGCACCTGGGGATGTCTCCAACCCGCTGGAAGTGGTGTGAGGGAGCACCAGGGGCTGAGTGCCCACATTGCAGGGGGTGGATTTTCTGCCCGTTTCTACATTTCCTGCACAGAGACGGGAAGCCCCCCCGGCGCTGCAGGCCCCTCACCTGCCCTGGGGGATGGAGCGCTGCTGGGCGGGTGCTCACAGGCCCTGGTGACGCCGCACTCCTCCCTCCGGCTCTGGACTAAGGTCTCCTGCCTCTCCTCCGATGGATGTCCCTCGCCGCCTCAAGCTGCAGTCGCTGCCGCCGATGGGGGGACACCTACCCCTGAAAGGGACTATGCCATCCTGTTGGAAGCCATCCTTGTGCACAGCCTCTTCCCCCAAAACAAAACTACACCTCTCCTCCCCCCCGCCTAGTCCCCTCTCTGTTTGCCCATGCCAGGACCCCTCTTCTTCCCTGATCTTCTCTTCCTGGCCCTTTCCTGCCACCCAACAGAAAGTCCTGCCACCCTGCGCTGGCCTTGTTCCACATCACAGGCGCTACTGGCTTGTGCCTGCAGCTTTACTCCATGCGTGTTGGTGCCCAGGAAAGACCAAGTGTCCTGCTCTGCGCCATCAAGACTGGTGGCTCTAAGTGGATTGTAACCGGGGTCCAGTCCACACTGGCTGTGCACCGCGCTCCAGCCATCCTGGCGGGGAGGGGAGCCCTGTCCCAGGTAGCTTTGGGAAGAGGTACGACACCGGTGTGAGAAATGATGTTCTGGATTGGAGATAAAACATGCAGAGTTCAAGGAGAAACATTTCTCATCATGGCCTCAGCAGGGGGTGGCATCCAGAGCATGCCCAGCTCCTGCACCCTACACACATGACTGCAGGGAGCGTTACTCAGCCCCTCACGCCAAGGGCAGGGTCCTGTCGGCTCCGTCTTGATGCGTCGCACTTTCTCTGGACGCGGGCCACAGGCCTGAAAGCACAAGAGCCCCTCGCTCCCCTCCCAGCTCGACCCCTGCCGGCGTCTCCGGCAGCGTTGCCCAAGGACCGATCCTGACCTGCTCACTCCGGGCTGAGAGATCGCAGAGCGAAATCCTCCACGAAACCGGTTCTGCTGTCGCTCTCCAAACGGCGCCTGATGATTACTAACAGAAACAAGACGGGACATAAAAATCACATGAACATGGAGGAAATACTTACTCTTCCCCCTGGACTGTGATTTCAAGGAATAAATTAATCGGTATGGGGTTGTTCTTCAATTCTCCCCTTCATTAAAAAGGAGGAGAAACCCCATCTCCAGGTGTCTGGGCTGGGGCAGCTCGGCCGGGCTCGGCTCCGTTTCCTCCCTCCGGGCTTTACACAGGCACAAACCACCCCCGAGGGAAAGGCGCAGACCTGGTGCCCGCTCTTGGCTGAACACAACCTGCAGGATCGGGTCCCACTGCCCTTCCCGGTCCCATCGCTGGTGGGGCTGGTGCAAATCCCACCCCGTCGGGCCGCGTCCCCCTGGGACACCTCGTCCAGGAGCAGGAGGGCGCCGGCCCCGCGGCTCTTTCACGTCGGACTCTGACAACCCCTGGGGCAAGAGGCCTCCTCTCGACACCCGCGTTGCCTCAGGCGGGGGCACAAGAGGGGCAGCGCTCTCCGCAGCCGACTTACCCGTCTGTGCAGACCCCGGGCGCCCGGCAGCACCGCTCCAGCCTCCGCCGGCAACTGCCTGGAATCCCGCGGCGCCGCGATGATACGAACGCTGCCGCGGCAACGCCCGGGGACCAGCTCCATCGCCCCCCACCCCGCACCCAGCGCCGCAGCCCCCCGCGGCACCGCCATGTCCCCCAGGGCCACTGTCCACGTGCCTGGGGATGGGTGTCGCTCAGGACAGACCAGGTGCTCCCCCAAATTGAGGGCAGGGGGAGGAAATGCCCAGTTTCCCACTTTACCATAACTACTTTGTTTTTCACCGGTGCCAACACGAGAAACAGGCTTGCCGTGCGCACTGCATGGAGCAGTGTGCACGGCACCGGGGCCCTTCTCACAGCTATACCCCTGCTGGGCTCCCTGGGCTTGCTCTGTGCTCCCTTCTTTGCACAGACACCGGGGACCAGGCACAGGGCCATGCACCAACCCTGCCCCCAAAGCCTTGCTCAGCCTGCTTCAGGAACCCCAGGAAGCAGTGCCTGAGACACCTCCTGACAGGACCTGTCCTGGGAAACCCACAGGTGGCATGGGAGACACCAGCCGATACATCCCCAGTTGCCAAAATAGCCCTGCAGCAAAAGGCCCCTGCCACTCAAAATGCCAACCCCAATGCTGGCAGCTCTCCCAGTCCATGCCCCACTGGGGTGCTCTAGGGTCCAGCTTGTGCATGTGGGCTGCCCTCTCCCACCGTGCCCTAAATACATCTCCGGGAGACCAACCAACTCCAAGCAGGAAGACACCTCTATCCCTTTCCTGCTCCTAACCCTGGTCCCAAACCTGACCCTAACCCGCGCTCAGCTGCTCCTGCAGGAGACCCCGCACAGCCTGGCTCCAGTGACTGGCCTAGAAGTCCCAAAACCCCGTCACTGGTCCTGCTGCAAATTGCCTTGCTGCCAAAACACCTCCCGGATCCAACTCCAGGTGGGGCCCTCAGGCTCCATCCAGCTTCTTAGCAGCGTGGAGGAGGCGACCCACTGCAATACAGCACTAACAGGGAGTCCTACTCATCCCGAGCAGACAGACAGCTCCACATTTGCCTGTTCTCAGCCCCTAGCCAAAACCCAGCCCCTGCCCCTGCCCCTGCCCCAGTTCAGGCTGCTCCAGCAGCCTCCGGCAGGAGCCCCTGAGCAAGCTGACTACAGCCGAGCCCTAGCATGGGAAACCTGAGCTTGACCCTGGGGTAAGTCAGCCTGGGCCTGGAGAGGGAAGAAGGTATGGGCACGGGAGCTAATACAAAGCACCTCTTTAGGATGGTCAGCACTCCTGGGTAAGGATTGTTATGAGACTGCTACGTTTCCCTCTCCAGCAGCATCTCCACAGCCTGCCTCGCCATGCCTCAGCCTCGCTGGTGGCCTCTGTGGTCCAGCAAGTGCACGGCACATCTCTGCAAGCCTGGCCATTGCTGCACCCTCCTGACCAGTTCAGCACAGCAGTTTGAATGATATGCCGTCCAGGCCTGCCGGTCATCTGCACCCACCGCTCTCCTCTTCCCGATCTTTCTTATTGGCTGCAGCCTGGCCCCTTGCTCAGCTCCCATCTCATGCAATGCACCAGCAGCAGTAGGAACCTTGCCCCTGACAGCTCTTGACCCTAGAAAGCAAATAAAGAAACAAGGCATCTGCTAAACTTGTCCAACTTGATGGTAAGCTCTGAACTCGCCGTCTCCTTTTACATTCGGTCTCCGAATCCTCTTTGCATTTGGTTCAGGCTCCCAAATCTGTCCTGAAGCTCTGGCCCTGGGATCCCTTTCTCTTTATGGCTGCCAAGCTCCCCTTAGTGGTACCAATGAGAAGAAATCCTGGCCAGATCCTGGCTCCACCCATGACAGGGGCACAGTCCCTTGTTCATGTGAAGGCAGAGGGGACGGGAACAGACTTCTTCTATTTGGGGTCAGACCCAGGAGACCACCATCACATTCCCAGCTCTTCAGAGGCCACTGCCCATGCACCTGGGGATGGGTGTCCCTCAGGGCAGCCCGGGCACTCCCCAAATCAAGGGCAAGGGGAGGAAATGCCCAGTGCAGTCGCCCACTTTGCCACAGCCACTTTTTTCCACTGGTGCCAACACGAGAAACAGGCACGGTGTGCGCTGTGTGGAGCTGTGCACATGGCACTGGGGCTCTTCTCACAGCTGCACCCCTGCCGGGCTCACTGGGCTTGCTCTGCGCTCCCTTGTGTGAACAGATGCAGGGGACCAGGCACAGGGCTGTGCACCAGCCCTGCCCCCAAAGCCTCACTCGGGCTGCTCCAGCAACCCCAGAAGGCAAAGCCCAGGGCAAAAGGTCCATGCCACTCAAAATGCCAACCCCAATGCTGGCAGCTCTCCCAGCCCATGCCCAGCTGGGTGCCCTGGGGTCCAGCTTGCTTCCTGCTTCCAGTGCTGGCCTCTCTCTGTGGGGGAGGGGGCTCTGGCTGCCACTGAAGGAGATGAGGTTGCTTTTGCCTTGCCTCTGCTCAGGAGACCGGAGCTGAGCCTCCTTCAGCGGCTGCTGCGGCTGCTTCCTTAACTGTGTTTGATGTGTTGTGGGTTCTGCAACAGCACTGTGGACCCTGCTGTGTTGAACTAAGAGTCATTTTTTATTATAACTCTCTGAAATCATATCCAGGGTGGATCTTAACATTTGCATCCGTATATGTATGCAGATCTGAGACCTGCTCTGCCTCAACTCAGTCCAGTCCTGTGGAGGGAGAGGAAACAAGAAATGCCTCTGGCTCCTCATGGCAGAGAACAGGGAGTCCCAGTGCTGCAAAAGTGCCACAAGCAACTGAGCCCTGCAGTGCTGAGCATGAGGCTTTAGCCTTCAAGGGACAGCGCAAGGAAAACACAACAAGACACAACCGTGTTGGCAGTCTGGTTTTGAACCTTTGACCCCCACTCTGGTGCCTGGTTTCATTATAATTTGTCCCAAGTAATTAGTAACATGTCACTCTGCCACCAGTAGTAATAGGGCCTTATAGTTTCCTCCATGGGCCTGGGCTTATGACATCCCCTGGTGTTCACAGCCCAGGGTTGTGCTCTGGCAGGTGCTGCTGGGGCTGTGCTGGGAGACGCCTGCACTGCAGCCCCCGATGCCCAGCCCTGGGGGCACTTTCTGCAGTGCTGGGACCAGCGCCCCGGGCAGCCCGGCACCAGCTCCTGAGCCAGAGACTCCAAGTCATGGGGAGAGACCTGGGGGCTGGCAGCCCAGGGGCTCTGCACACGCGGCCCCTCCACACCCATCGCTGGTCCCCGCACGGCTGCGCATCCCAGAGCTGCTGCCCTCACTGATATACAGGGCACGGGCAGATCCAAGGCGGCGCACTTGCTCTGCTTTGGTTCCTGTTCCACCCAAACTTTCAAACCAGCTGCCTGGGAGAGGCAGCATCATTTCTACTTGGAGGCATCTATACAAGGTGCTTATTGTGCATTGGCCTATTAAAACTGCACAGTAGCACGATGGTTAAAAACCGTACTAATAACCTACTGTGCAGCATTACTAGGCTCATGCGCAGGAAGCATCACAAAATAACCGTGCTCCAGTGCGACTGCACAGTAACGCTAGCTCCTGTGCCTTTAGTTAGTATTTTAGAAACAAGTACTAACCTAAATGCCCAGTATGTAACATGCACTGATGAATATGTAGATCTGCCCAGAGAGACTCAACCTATCTCATGGCCTGTAATCATCTTCCTAATTCTTGTTAATCTTCCTCCCCTCCACAAGTGTCAATGACCCTCTCTCCTTTTTAATGGTCCTGCAGATCCACTTTTCCAACTATCCTTTCTTCTGCAATGTCACTGCCTGATAGCCACTCTCTTCTGTTTCACAGCCCTGCAGACTGTGTTTAGCATTAGCTAAAAACTTCAACTCAGGTGTGGACATCTTATTTTAACTTGGGTGTAGAAATGACTGACCGTGAAGTATTGGAGGCCCTGTCAAAATCCTCAAGAAAGCTAGATTTTGTTTCATGAATCTGAATAAATGATGTACATTTAAATTTAATGATAGCAGGGCTTTTGATGCAATGACCGTTGACAATTTAACCTGGTTTGTTGTGTTTTTTAAACCTGATCTATATTCTAGCATAGGGGTTGTCAACTGGGTGCATGCATACCCCTCAGGGGTACTTGGAAAGGGGCTAGGGTGTACGCACAGGAGGGTGGGGACAGAGCAGCGTATTCTCATAATCCTTGACATCGAAGGGGTTAAATTCTAAAATGTATGCTGATAGGGTACGTAGGCAGCTGGTCAATCTGGAAGCGGGTGCGCAGTAAGAAAAAGTTTAGGAACCTCTGTCCTAACAGGAACACATCACGTGCGGCCTTCTAGTTTCCTCGGTGGGCCTGGGCCTGTGAAGTCCCCTGGTGTTCACAGTCCAGGGTTGTGCTCAGGCAGGTGCTGCTGGGGCTATGCCGGGAGACGCCTGCACTGCAGCCCCCGGTGCCCAGCCCAGGGCATCTGGGCCTTTCTGCACTGGCTGGATCCAGCTCTCCAGGGCAGCCCGGCGCCGGCTCCTGAGCCGGAGAATCCTAAATTGGGGAACCTCTGCCCTACCGTATTAGAGAAGCTTCTTGTTTTGCTTTAGCTGGAGGAAAATGCGTGTCGTGTACCGTGTGATGACGTGCCACACTGTCTGCATCGCTCTCTTCAAAATCCTAGATCCACTCGTGCACTCAGGATCTTGTTCCCAGTAGCCCTGGCAGGAGCTGACCTAGGTCCTAGGAAGTGGACATCCCCGGGAATGGGCAAGGGCGGAGATGTCCCAGCCTGGGGTGAACGAGATGGAAAGGGAGAGCCTGGCTGGACGGGGCAGCAGGAGCAGGCATTGGGGAGGGAAGTGGCCAGCTCCAGCCTGGCCCAGGCCCAGGCCCCTGCTCTGTAGCCAGCCTGGGAGAAGCACTGTCCTGTGAGCAGCAGAGAGGAAAAGCCAGTCCCTGCCCCTGCCTGGTGTCTGCACTGCTGAAGGAAAGGGTTTTCAGCAGGGACAATTTTGGGAAGACTGAAAATACTAAGACACCCATATTCTTGCCATACGGCCCTGGCTTGAGTAAAGCTGGAAAGGCAAATGGGGGACATCTAAAGAAGGCAGATTTTGACTTAGATAATGCACCCTGCAGCAGGAGGACAGCAGGCAGCACTGCAGTGAGACGGGCAAGGGGCCCCGGCTTTGCCAGGAGCGCAACCACCGCAGTGCCGCCTGCCCCCAGGCCAGCGTGCTCCGCTCATCGTGGGAGATGTGCTGAACAGCAGAGGGGCTGCGTGGCATCACGGGGCAGGGCCCAAAGTGTGTAGGGAAGGTTGTGACCAAGGATTGTCACAGGAAGGGAAGAAATCTGGTCAAATCAGGGCATGCCCTTGACTGAAGCCCCTTCCATTCCTTCCCGCCCTCACTCCCCTCCCCTTGCATTTCTCTCCCAGGCCAGCTGCAGAATAACTTCCCACTTCACTGCAGATTCTCCCTCAGGCCAGGAGACACCCTCCCCTATATTACTCCTTTCCAGTTACCCCTTTTCCCAGGATCAGTGAGGTTTTCACCATTCTTTCCAGGCCATTCCCTGACGGTTGGGATGAATGCCAAGTGGCTTTCAAAAGGTCCCGTGTGAAATGTGTCTTTCAGTGGAGTCTCGTGCCTTGCTTCACTCAGACAGAGAATTTAGGGCAGGCGTTTGCTTGTGGGTGGGAGGTGACATCTGTCTTTTCAAGGGTGTCGCTTCACATCCAAATTGAAAAGCTGCAGGGAAATCCTGGCCATCTTCAATACGAGCAGGCCGTCTGACCCCAGACCTCGTGATGGGAACATGTGGAATAAAAGAAACCAGAGGCCTTTTGTGTCGGGAATGGAGAGATCTTGGCTAAAGCTAAGTGCGCTGCTTCCACTGAGACACTCCTGGCTTGAAAAACCAGGATTATCTCAGCACATAAAATGACTTCAAAAAATGGGGCTCTTGTCCCAGTTTAAAAGTCTGTCTCAGGAAAGCCATAGAGTCGCACCGTCTCAGTAGAGGTGACTGCAGTGAGTGAGGCCGTGGCTGCTCCCTAGGACACGTTACTGACAATAAATGGTGCCACCCTGCCCCTGCTGCCAAATTCCCAAACCCAGAGCCCTACACAGCAGGCTGGGGTCAGATTCATAGATTCATAGATTCATAGATGTCAGGGTCGGAAGGGACCTCAATAGATCATCGAGTCCGACCCCCTGCATAGGCAGGAAAGAGCGCTGGGTCTAGATGACCCCAGCTAGATGCTCATCTAACCTCCTCTTGAAGACCCCCAGGGGAGGGGAGAGCACCACCTCCCTTGGGAGCCCGTTCCAGACCTTGGCCACTCGAACTGTGAAGAAGTTCTTCCTAATGTCCAGTCTAAATCTGCTCTCTGCTAGCTTGTGGCCATTATTTCTTGTAACCCCCGGGGGCGCCTTGGTGAATAAAACCTCACCATTTCCCTTCTGTGCCCCCGTGATGAACTTATACGTAGCCACAAGGTCGCCTCTCAACCTTCTCTTGCGGAGGCTGTAAAGGTCCAGGTGCCCCAGTCTCTCCTCATAGGGCTTGGCCTGCAAGCCCTTAACCATGCAAGTGGCGCTTCTCTGGACCCTCTGCAGGTTATCCACGTCCCTCTTGAAGTGTGGCGCCCAAAATTGCACGCAGTACTCCAACTGCGGTCTGACCAGTGCCCGATAGAGGGGAAGTATCACCTCCTTGGACCTATTATTCATGCATCTGCTGATGCACGATAAAGTGCCATTGGCTTTTCTGATGGCTTCGTCACACTGCCGGCTCACGTTCATCTTGGAGTCCACTAGGACTCCAAGATCCCTTTCCACTTCCGTGCCACCCAGCAGGTCATTCCCTAGGCTGTAGGTGTGCTGGACATTTTTCCTCCCTAGGTGCAGCACTTTGCATTTCTCCTTGTTGAACTGCATCCTGTTGTTTTCTGCCCACTTCTCCAACCTGTCCAGATCTGCTTGCAGCTGTTCCCTGCCCTCCGGCGTGTCCACTTCTCCCCATAGCTTTGTGTCACCTGCAAACTTGGACAGAGTACATTTCACTCCCTCGTCCAAGTCGCTGATGAAGACATTAAAGAGTATCGGTCCAAGGACCAAGCCCTGCGGGACCCCACTGCCCACACCCTTCCATGTTGAAGCCGACCCATCCACCACGACTCTCTGGGTGCAACCCTCCAGCCAATTCGCCACCCACCGGTCTGTGTAGTCATCCACGTCACAGGCTCTTAACTTGTTCACCAGTATGGGGTGGGATACCGTTTCGAGGCCTTCCTGAAGTCTAAGTATACGACATCCACCCCTCCTCCTGTGTCCAGGCATTTCGTAACCTGGTCATAAAAAGAGACTAGATTGGTCAGGCACGATGTGCCTGCCACGAACTCATGCTGGTTTCCCCTCAGCAGAATTTGTCCTGCCGGGCTCTCGTATATGTGAGCCTTGATAATTTTTTAAAGACTTTGCCAAGGATGGAGTCTTGCTCCACTATGTTTTCCCCCTCTTATTTTCGCAGTGTATTCCTAGAAGATTTCCTTGGTGGCGGGAAAGGAGACCAGGCTCCCCAGCTGGAGTTCGAACAGCTGCCTTTTACTCATCCCCTCTTCATCGTCTGGTACAACAGGAGCACCTAAATGCATGGCTCACTGCGCAGGGGTAGGTATCTCCTCCTGGAGATGCAGTGTGTGTTGATAGCCAGCCACTCTTTCTTCTTTCTTAAAAGTATACTGTGGGATGGGAGGTTGTTTCATGCCAGGCGAGGTGGTTGGCTCCGGGGATTTCAGTATGTGACTATAAAAACGTTCACCTCTGGCTCAGGGCTGGGGTCCCATGCAGGTCAATGAGACCCCAAAGGCATGGCTGTCTGGGCCTTGTCGTGGCGCCCTGGGGAGTGTCTTGGTGCACTTCCCACTGGACAGGTGTCCGTCCTGAATGGAAAAGCTTGCCTGGCAAAACTGTCAAGGGTGAGGTTTGCTGGGAAAGGATGTGGGGAAGCTCCTCATGCTACTGGGCTGGACATCTGTGACTGAAAGACTTCAAACCCCAAGGCTGCCAGTCTGCTCATCTGGTCTCCTTCCCCTTTCGTTTAAAAAAAAAGAAAGAAAAGAAACAAAGCAACCAGAATATTCGGGGGTGGACAGATCTGCAAGTCCGAAGTCAGGAACGTACCACTCTTGAGCTGAATTTACCCGTGTCATCTGTCCCCTCCTATCTTGCTGGAAGTGCAAGTTTAGCCCGTGTCACTCACAGGTAAGCTGCCCTGGGTCAAGTTGCCAGCGTTCAGCTTCACTTGCTCGGTGACAGGAGCAGACAGACGTTACCAGGACAAGAGACCGGCTGAATCGTAGCGGGCAAGACCTCTTCTCACCCTGTGTCCAACAGTGCGCCCGTTAATCTGGCCACAGCTGTAGTTTCCTGGTGTAAGCTTCCTTCATATGAAGGCAAAGTTTGGGGAGCACTTCCTGAGGTCAAAGATTTAAACACTGTCAGCCCAACAAGCCTCATCCCACAATGTTTCCGAGTTTGTTGGGGAAGTCTGCGCAAGACCCTTCCAGCTCTGCACAAGTTGGGCAGAAATGCCAGCGTTTCCTCGGAGGTGATTGTAACTCGTGCTGCCTACGGTGGTCTGTATGGAAAGGCTGATGTTTGAATCTTGCCATCTGGCCTGGTTTTACTTCTCCCCAGGGATGCTCGGGTTCAAAAAAAGTGCCATTTGATTTAAGAAAGTACGAAATATCTGGAAATGACCTGTGAGCCTGGACTGGAAAACTCTTCCTTGTGCGTACTCGAATGTACGCTCGTCTCTCTTGCACCCCAAATGTCTCTGTGTGACGTTTCGGAGGGAAGGGTGGTGACGGACATGTCAGGGAAATGGCTACAATAATTTACAGCCTTTTACCACCCGTGGGGGATAATGAGGGCCCTGAGTGCGTGTGTCCCCTCCGCCCCTTGGTGGGAAGGACAGGAGGACTTGCACCGAGGTGACCCCTTTGGTCCCCCCTGCTCCGAAACCCCTCCTGTCCATCACCAACAGGCGCTCATCCACGCGGTATCGTGCTCTTCACGGGAGCCGTCTTGGGTAGGGAATCCCCCCGGGCGGCAGAAAATGGAAGACATTCCCAAGCCGCGCAGGGATCAGAGGGTCAGGCTGGAGCAAAAGGGCCAGCGGGGTGAACGCGGGTGCATGATAAAACACTGCGGGGTGAGACCTGCCACGCGCAGGCAGAGAAATCCCATTTCTGGGGAGGGTTGTTCCTTCCTGGTGCCTGTCCAGGCAGCTGCTCAGCTTGCTGCCAAGTGCCCCCTGCCCCAAGATCCCCCAAACTCCTGGGGCTTTCTAAGCCGCGCCAGGGGAAAGGCCAGACTGCGAATGGGATGACAAGGTTTGTGGGGAGCACAGTGCCCACTTGGTGTTCCCACTGCGCTGCTCCACCACAACCTCTTGTGAAGTGACTACTTTTTGAGGTAGGATGACTGTTATGTGGGCTGGCCTGGTGTGGGCATGGCAGGTGTGGCTGCACTGGCCTGCTGCTAACATTTCCCCACTTGCCTGGAGCCCAGAGCCCCCAAAACACACATATGCCCAGGGTCTCACAGTGCACAAAATTGCCTAGCTTTCACCCTTTGACAATCTGTCCCCTGGCAAAGTCAATGGCAATACACCCGGGGAGGTGAGCAGAGGGACAATCAGGTCATTAGTGCTTCAGCCCTGACTTATACAAGTAACGCATGACAAGGCGAGGATTTGAACCCACACGTGGATTAGCAGTCCATCGCCTTAACCAGTCGGCCACCTTGTCATGGTTTCCAGGGAAGTTAATTTTTACCCAGAACCCATCTGAAGGTTAGATGAAGTTTGGTGACTACTTAAAAATATGAGAGATGATGAAATGACAGCAAAAGTATATTCAATTACTGTTGATTGCTGTAGGCTTTTAAAGCATCTTCATTATCCTATTGATCTCTGTCTAGTCATTGATAGAAAACGTTTTCTTTTTTTTTACTTTAATTTTATAACTTAAATTAGCCGAAGGTGCGACTTGTGTTGAGTTCATACATTTCCTCTGCATGCCTCTTGTGTCTTGTACTGAAACAACACATGTAAATCATTTGAATGAAGCCAAACCTTTGAAAAGACTTAAATTGTATTGTTTTGCAGGCAGAAAGATTGTTGGGTTTTTTTGGCCTTTGGGAAGCAAAGCTGTGCTGTATTGCATGGTGATCCTGCAGTGAGGTGTATGAAAGAGAAACATATGGAAGCTTTTCCCTTAATTTTTAAAAGAAATGATACAGTCATTCCTATTCCTCATCATAGAAACATTGGCCCTCAATCTTATCTTTCTGGTGCATATTTCATGCATTTGTGGTTTCTCCTGCATTTCATGCAAAGGAGAGGAGACGCAAGCTCTACCGAGAGGTAACACAGTCACCGGTTACCTAAGGACTTTGGAAAGCTGAGCTTCGTTGCACCCTCTGCCACAGCCTGCCCTGCTGACCTTGGGCACATCCTTTTGTCCCTCTGTGCCTCAGTGCGCTGACCGTGAGTGGGAATGCTCCTTCTCTACCTCACGGGGAAGTTGTGAAGATACATCCACCGTAGGCTGTAAGGTATGTGGGTGCAATGGTAATGGGAGTCAGATGAGCTCCTAATATACAAAAGATAAAATGTTAATCCTTCTGTCCCCAGACTTCTGCTTAAACTGAGTTTTTTCCAAGTTCGTGGTCAATGGCTGGACTCCTCGTTTTAAATGTCATTCCAGCGTCCAAGCTCTGTGTTAGTCAAGTATAAACTGGAATGAAAAACCAAAACAGCTGAGTTTGAACCAGTGGGCTGTAGTCCTGCTACAGGTGTCTAACCGAGATGCTCCTTTGAGATTCAATTCTTGCAAAGCCCGTCCTGCACTTACATACTCCGGTAGTCTCAGTAAGCCTGTGACACTAGTTTTGCGTGATATGGATTTGAATTCTTCTTTTAAGCTCTGGGTGGATGAACACCGCGTGTCGGCAGAGGGCAGCCCTGTGACACCTCGGGGCACGGCAGCAGTGCAGGTAAAACCGAGTCATGGCTCCTGCGGGAAGCTAAGGGAAAAGCAGGTTTGTTCATATATTTCAGTAATTTTTCTTCCCACAAAGCACGTGCCATTTCTGTTCCTCCTCCGTTTTATTGTCAGTTTTTACCGGTAATGTATTTCCTTTCCACGTGCATCTTGTTTGCATGTGAAGACCCTCCTAGCTTCATCACGAGCCCTTCCAGATGTCATTATGTACTATACAACGCCAAGTGTGGGTTATTAAGGCATTTCTAAACTTGATCGCTGTGTTGTTTTTTTTAATGAATCTTGAGAGCGGTAATATTCCCACAAGACTTCAAATACACTTCCACATATTTTTGATTCATGTTATCTAAGGGAGGGTTGTGTGCGTAAGTGGCTTTTTGTTTTCAGTGGTATTAGAAATCAGGTGAAGGAGTAAAATGTAATTGGGTGTTTTGTGAAGAAATTTTAAACCTGTATTTCAGGTGTAATTGGAGACAAAGTGGCTCTTGCAGCCTCCTGGGGCTCTTACTGTACATGTCTCGTCAGGTCCATGTCCAGAGCGTGTGCTGCGTCCCTGCACCACGCAGGGGTCTGGACTTGTGGCGCTAAAAGCAGGATCACTTTCTACCTCCCCTCCCTCCCTGCTCCCTCGAAAACACCCGATACCGGTCGCTGCTGGAGACTGGTTACTTGACGAGATGGATTACTGGTTTGATTCAGCCTAGACGCTCACGTCTTCCAAGTCCCTGATGTTTTTCATACTAATTAGGTACAAAACGAGGAAAAAACAAGCTGCTGCTTTCTGACATGTTAGAGAAGCGGTTCCCAATCCACTGTGCTGGGGCTTTTAACAATATGTTTAAGTGAATATCGTACTGCAGGGTGACACACTTCCCACATCCTGGGATCATCTGCTCTAAGAGAGAAGCATAAGGTGATTTTTGCTCGGGTTTTTGCATGGTTTGGTGCAGTGCTGAGGAAGAAGAGAGGCTCTAGTAATATATCTGATAGAGCGGGAGGTTTCATGTCTTTGCCAGTCTGTCTTTTCCCCTGGGGCTCCCTGTAGGATCGTGTGGGTCTATTCCTTGGCCTAGAGCAGGTCTATGGGGTGTCTGGTTAGTTTTTCCTCCTCCTCCCCAAGTGTCAGCGGAGACCACAGCGACACGCACACAAGGGCACGTGCGGGAACAGGGACGGAATAAATCCTTCTCTCCGCCCCGCATAGAAATGCCTGCAGACCGCCGCACGAGCTGGACGCCTCCAGCGCGCGCTCAGCTTTCACTGAGCAATGCTGTTGGGTTGTCAGAGAGACATGTCGTGGGGCTCACTGGAAGGCAGCTGGGAGCATCACTTAACACACGCGAGATACTACAGCTATGTCAGAAATGGCGTTTTAGTTCTTTCCTAAAAGCTACATTTCCCTGTGACGTATTTTGGGCAAAATACTAGGACAAGTGCCAACTAATTATATATTTATATATCTCTATATCAGGGGTGTCCAACGTTTTTGAATGTGGGGCCGGATCATGAACTTTTTATCACCCAGAGAGCCGGCGAGCCATATTCAAAGACCTCACAGGAAGCGGTATCACATGAGGAAGTGATGTCACATGAGCTTTGACACCAGTGAAGTTGCAGGAAGCGACAATGAAATGGGTCTGGAAATGTGGTGTAAAATCCAAACCAAAAACACGATAAAAGGCAGGATGAACTAATACCAAAGCCTTGACTGCAATGAACACTGTCGCTGCTGCGCACTGCTCAGGGAACAGAAGAGGCACAGCGCAGGCGACAGAGCACGTGTGGGAAGGACAGCCGCCAGAGCGGAAACGAATCGAAGCAACAAAATATGGGCATTTCTGAGAGTGATCTTCAACAAGATTTCCTTTATTGCAGTAACAGCGTGTTAGTAACCCATCTTGAACACGCAGAGCCCCCAACCCCGCGCAAAGAGAAACAGAAGCAAACCCGATCCAAGCCCTGGACAGTATTTGTACACAGATTTTACCTGCTCCAAATTCACGCTGGAGCCCAGATCGCTCGGGCTCTGCTCTTGAGCATATTGGTCAGTCTTAAACAAGCGTACAGCACAGCTCTCCAGTGCGTTCGTAACTGGGACATTCGGTTACAACACGAACTATCCAGGCAAAAAAAGAGACAGGTGGCAATACAACCGTTGTCAAGTCTCAAGAAAACGAGCAGCTCCCATCCACACTGCACGTGTACAAAACAGTGTAAAGCAATGACGTGTACAAGTCTACTCTTCTTAACTTTCTGAGAACTACAACGAACACTGGTTTCTTTAGTGTGATACCTGGCATTGTTTTTGCCTGCAGCAGTTATCAGTCCCTGCCGGCACACTCGATGTGGCGATGCAGAGTACTCCAGATAAATGTCCGTCTGCCCAAAGTGATCTTGATTTTGTTTTTATGTTCTTCAGTCTTGAGAACAGCTGCTCCCAGCAATACGTGCTGCCAAACAGGGCAATGAACCGAAGTGCGTGACTCTAGATCTGGGAAAGAGTGCCACGTAACACATTGACTATAACATGTCAGTAGGTCCTGTTCGGCAAAAGCTCTCCTCAAGGCACCGTTATTTGGGATGTCAATTAGTGCCATTTGGATCGTGTCAGGAGCATCGGTGGCATCCGCTCCAAATGCATCTGCAAACAGGTCCAGCTCGTCGCTGCGTTCCCTGAAATCCGCACGTCTTTGTTTGAATTCGTCCAGCGGACGGCCGATCGGTGCAGAAAACGTGTCATGGGTCACAGTCCCAGCACATCCCGTTAACGGTATTGTGAGATGGGTGACATTCTTCTTATTCAACTGTTTCTGAAACAACTGCAGCTTGTGAATGAAGGCTTGGACGTGTGGATTGACTGTTTGTCAGTAAATCTGCCCAGGCCATCTTTCACAAATTCTCCATCGGACAGTGGTTTCCCTCTCTTAGATATTGCCTCGGATATCAGGAGACGGATCGTGGTCGCTGCCTCCGACTTCTGCCTCGCAGCTCTGAAAGCAGACGGCTGCCTGGTCATGCTCCGTGTTAGAGACTTCACCCGAGCAAGTCTACTGCGCCCACCGCGCTGCCACATTTCTTTGTGTGTTTTGTAGAATAACGGCGCTCCACATTGTACTCCTTGCCGACAGCCACTTTCTCTTGGCAAATCAGACACAGGATGTTCCCGTTTTGTTCAACAACACAAAAATCAGTGGTCCAACTATCCCTGAAAACTCGACATTCTGCATCAATTTTCGTTTCCTCTGATTCGCCATTTTTCGAGCGTAGCGTAGGCCCTGTGGCTAATAGAGCCAAACTTAATTTTAGTCATAGAAAAACGAGTTTGGCAGAGACAGGTGAAGTTAAAAACAACTCACCAATTCAAAATCACCATTTTATTACGATGTAATGATACTGTGGTGTCGACATGGACCCCCACCCATCAGGTATAGTCATAATATGTACGGCACAGCCTGACACGTGCAGGTGCTGCCATCATATGCCAAGTGCACCTCAAATGCCGATGGGGAGTCAGGGCAGGACTAGGACTTTTGTCTCCTGGGGCCAGTCCCGGTGTCTGTGTGTCATGGCTGGGGCAGCCCAGCCATTACTGGGTTTGGGTCCCACATGGGCAGCGCTGTCAGCTAGCCCCACAGGCCAGTCAGTTATTATAACCCAAGACAAAGACCCCTTTACACCCTCTGTCCTGGGCCGGCCAGAGAGACCCTGCCTGTGCGGCCCTACTGCCAGGTTCATGGTAGCTGCTGGTGGGCAGGGGCAGGCGGGGAGGGACCCACTCTGCATCCAGCCAGCCCCTGCCCCAGAGACCGAAGGGGAGAAATAAATGGCTTCATATCCCCATCCCTCGAGCAGAGCAGCCCCACTAGCTGGCGCTGCCCAACCGGGGCCGGAGCGAGGTGGCCACTGCACTGGAGCCCCTCGTCCGCACGGCCCCGCTCACCGTGGTGCCAGGCCGCCCGCGGGGGCGATGAGCCCAGCCCCGAGGGGTGAGCAGCTCCCCTCCCCTCCCCCACCCGCCTGTCCCCAGCGAGGGACCTCGGGCCAGGGAAAATGGCTTGGCGGCCCGCGGGCCATATGTTGGACAAGCCAGATATATAGAATATATCTAATGTGTGTGTGACTGATGCTGCATCAATAAAGTTGCACTGTGTATTTGGTCTGTAATTAGCAGGTAATTCTTAGACCTTGCAATGGCTGTAATTTGGGATAAGTAGGTGCTCTCCACCTAAGGTGGAGTCTCCATCTCTTGATATCTTCAAATCAGGATGGGATGTCTTTCTGGTAAACGTGCTTTAGTGAAACACAGGCGACTGAATTCGAGATAGGAGCGTCTGCTCGGGACAGCAGCCAGGGGAAGATGCCCCAAGTGGTGCTGCCCCGCACTTCGGCTGCCCGGGGCACGCGCAGAAAGGAGTACGGGAATTTCTGCCGCTGACTTCTGGCGGCGGGTGTGAGCTCGTGTCCTGGTGCGAGGACAGGGCAGACACGGCTCTTGGGGTGAATGTGATCTCTTTTATTGCACCAAATAAATAGGTGGGAAAATTCTTCTTTGCAGACTTTCAGGCACAAACTGCCTTGGTGAGGCTGAGGCCGCGTGTGCAGATGGCCTGTGCTGCTCCTGGGTGGAGCGGTGAAACAACACAGGCACACACAGCAGATATTTCACAGAAACCAACCTGGGGCCCAGCC
This sequence comes from Alligator mississippiensis, assembly GCF_030867095.1. Classification (NCBI taxonomy): domain Eukaryota; kingdom Metazoa; phylum Chordata; order Crocodylia; family Alligatoridae; genus Alligator; species Alligator mississippiensis. The sequence continues at coordinate 11,950 of NW_026775335.1, read as the reverse complement.
TCTCCCCCAGGCTCGAAACAAGTCCCCAGCAGGATGTGGGCAAGCCGCAGGGGCTCGTCCAGCTCAGCGCTACCCACAGTCCCCGTGTCCTGCTTCCCCGAGGAGCAGGCAAGGACGAGCGGCATCACTGCTCCCCGAGGGAGAGCTCTGCTCATTCAGTGCCCAGGCGCTAGGACGGCCCAGGGAGGAGGGTGTGGGGGACTGGAGACCTTGTCCTGCGTCAGGAAAATACTCCAGCAATGGAGAGAGAGATCCAGATTGCAAGACTTGGCAGCCAGGAGGAGCAGACATGAGAAAACTCCCAGCAAGCTGCGGACCGGCACAGTCTGTGAACTGCTCCTTTGTGGCCAGGATGCTTAGGAAATAAGGGGGTTATTGTTAACATGATGGGCAACTATGTCCTCATAATCATAATAAATATGAGTGCTAACTACCAACTAACTATACTAATTTGAAAGAATACTAACACTAATTCCTAGTACTGCTAATACTGCTGGCTATAGACATTAAAGAGAAACAATACAGATAATTGAATAAAAGGAACAAAAGACAAGTACGGCTACAATGAAATGCAACAGCCCGCTAACTTGACTCTTCTCCCCGTCCTGATTCTGCTTCCTCCACGTCACCCATTTCCCTAAGTACCGCAGGGCTTTGGTCACCATCTCCTGGCAAACCAGGTTTAAAGCCCTCCTCGCTAGGTTAGCCAGCTTATCTGCAACGTGACCTTCCCTCCTGCGTCCGGTGGATCCCAAGTCTCCCCAACAATGTGTCTTCTGGAACAACATCCCATAGCTGAAGAAGCCAAAGCCCTGCTGATGACACCACCTGCGAAGCCATGCACTGCTCTGCAAGATGCGTCCACTCCCTGTAAGGCCCTTCCCCTTGAGCTCAAGGATCAAGGACAAGACTACCTGAGCTCCTCACCCTTCAGCCTTGCACCCAGAGCCCGGGAGTCACTTGTGATCCTCTCAGGGTCTCCCTGGCAGCATCACTGGTGCCCGCAGGGATGAGCAGCGCGAGGGGCGGTAGGGGCAGCGTGGAGTCGTGGATGAGCACCGTGGAGTCAGAGCGCAGAGACAAAAGCAGAGCAGCAAGGAAGTGAATGGGAATAAGGAGCAACCACTTTTACCTTGGCCACGAGGAGGAGGCTGAGTCCTAGCTCTGCCTCTTAAGGCTGCAGAGCCTGGGGCAGGTGGCCCTACCCATGGCTCAGCCTGCTCCGCAGGAGACCCCGTGCAGTCTGGCGACAGCACCTGGCTTGGACAGCCCCAAACCCCACTGCTGGGCCTGGATGCCTGATCCCTTATGCCAAGACAGCGCCTGAATCCAACCCTGGGGGTAAGGGGGCGCGAGTCCATACAGTGGCCTTGTCGAATGGATGAGGAGACCCATCTCTCTCCGAAATATGGTACCAAGAGGGAGTCCAATGCACCCTGAGCAGAAAGACAGCTCCATGCTTTCCTGCTCTCTGTCACCAGCCAAAGCCCCAACCCCAACCCCAATCCCAGCATGAGCTTCTCCAGCAACCTCAGGCAGGAGACCCTGGGCAAGCTGCTGCCAGGCAGTAGCTGGGAAAGCCCCCAAGTACCCTGTGGAGGCCGACACCGCTGCTTTCCAAAATGTAAGCCTACGCGAGGGGGCCCAGGATTCATCCCACTTCCACTCAGCAGGGACTGGGCAAACTGCTCGTGTCCTGGGAACAGCCCTCGGACAACTCCCATTGCCAAGGGAAAAGAGCTTCAAACCTTCCTGTTCTCTGCCCCGCCTGAGCTCAGCTGTCTCCAGGAGCCCCCGGGCCGTGACCACAATATCTGCATCCCCAAACCTGGGGAAAGCCCAAAATCCCACCACTGAGCTCGACTGGGAGATCCCTTCCTGGCAACACGCACCCGGAGGAAGAGGAGCCCTCCACAGCCAAGCCTGACCCCACCGCTTTCAACCTAGCAGACCCAACCCCGTGTGGGGGCCCAAGCTTCAGCCTCATATGATTAGGATGGAGGAGGCTGTGGCAGAAATGCCACCGTGGGTGCCCCTCTCCAGAGACCTGTCTCAGCCAGCCTGGGAGGCTGGTGTTTCATTCCTCAGGGTGGGTATCTCCCACCTGGTCTGCATGACAAAAGCCTGGCGCCTGGGAGGCGGATGCTCTGGTCACCTGGGCAGGGGGGAAAGACCCGGCCCTGCGCGGGCCCAGGTAGGCAGGGATGCGGGGGAGATTGGTCAGCTTGTGGCCAGTATTGGCAGCTTTGACTGGACCGGGCTGCTTAGGTCAGAGAGGTTATTTAAGGGCTCGGTCCAAGAAGAAGGCAGTCAGCCATTAGCCATGCGGTCATCCAGGTGAATCTGAGCCTGGCTCTCTCCTCATCACCGCATGATCCAAGAGTGCCCTGCCTCCAGAGGATACAACAACCACCTCTGGACGATGAGAGTGAGTAAGCTACTAAAGATCCGATTAGATATTTAGTTTCAGTAACTCAGATGCGTTTAAACGGCTACCTCAGCCACCCTGGTTTGCTCAATGGGATTCCTTTGATATTCCTGTAAGATTTCTATGATACTGCTCTACCTTTTACCCTGTTTTCACCCTACCCCCTGTAATCAATAAAGTTCTCCTTTGTGACCGGTGTGGGAGACTTATTGAGGGGTGGGTCTAAATTATGCCAAGGAGGCCCCTTAGGTCTGTGGACTAAGGGAGACTTTCCTAATAAACCCCTGACTTGGGGAAGTGCCCCAAGTGCCTGTATTGGGTCTAGGACCCATTGGACGATCAGGCCTGCGTTTTCCAAGGTGCGCAGAGCCAGAAGTGAGTCCAGAGCCGTGGATGGTGGCAGCGGGACCCCAGGCGAGCGGGTGTGCTCCAGGGAAGGGGTCGGCCGGACGGGAGGCACCCCAGGGAGGCACTCGGAGCCGGGAAGGTGGTCGGGCGCAGGGAGGTGGGCGGCTCAACGCAGGAGCGCCCCCTACTGGCCCACCACAGAGGCTACCTACAGACGTCCTAAATAGCCCTCCAGGCATCCCACCAAGGCAGCTCTGAACTATCCCATTCCCTAACCCTAGCTCAGGCTACTCCAGCAGCCCCGTGCAGCACACTGCCAACTACCTGACTGAAGGGACCTGCCTGCAAAGGCCTCAAACCCCGGGGCAGAGCCCCACCAGGAGGTCCGGAGATCCCCAAAGTGCCCTGGAGCAAGAGGATCCCTCCAATACCCAAGCCTCAGACCGCTGCGAGGAGCGCTCCCAAACCCAGCCAAGGTGGGGGCCCAGGGACCCTCCCACATGAATTACCTGAGCCAAACCTACCTACCTGTGTCCAAAATACGACTCCAGGCGGCTGACCCATCCCCAGCACAAACACAGCTCAACGCTTCCCACTGTCTACCCCTGCCCATCGCTCCTGCTGCTCCAACAGTTCCCGGCACACGTGTGTGAAGCGTGAGCAGAGGAAGAGCTCGGCACTGCGGCACGGGGGGTGTAGCCCAGGAGTTAGTTGCCCAAAGCACAGGGGTAGTCCAGATCGGCTCCCCAAGGTGCTAGGTTTCAGAGGGGCCGGGGTGGGACTGGGATTGGAAGCCGTAGCCAAGTCAGGACAACCTGGGCTCAGACTGTGACCCAGACACAACGGCAGCCAAGGGCGAACCGGGAGCAGAAATGCAAACCCAGAGGCAAAGGGCAAACCAGCCTGAGGAGCAGGGAGCGCCCCGGGTCTGCCTGGAGTCAGGGCCAGGAGGCAAAACCCAAGCAGGAGGGACGTGAAGGAGCCATGAGGAGCACGAACTCGCCTTGGCCTGGACGAGGAGACCGAGGCCTGGCTCTGGCTTTTACGGGCTGCAGAGGAGAGGCCGGGGCTGCTGCCTGTGGCTCCAGGGGACGGTGCCCGCACTGCCTCCCTGAGCCCAGCTGGCACCGCGGCCCTGCTGTGGACTGGCTGCAGGCGCCCCTTGTTCTGGGGATGCCGTGACCCCGTCTCTTCATGGTGACTGGCTGGGCCCAGGGTTTTGGCTTAGCCCCATGTCATGAAGTGTCTTGGACGCCCCAAAACAACATCATTGACCCCAGCGGGGGCATTTCTACCTGCCAAAATATCCCAGCAGAAAGAAAAGTCTTTCTGCCCTGCCAATGACAAGGAGAAAGGTGCCTCTAACCCTTTCCCTTTCTCTGCCCATCACACCCACTCACACCTGGACCCCAGGCTGGAGACCTCGCCCCTGGGAGGGCATCAACCGTAACCCATGCCAGGCACCCGGCCCTGGCTCTTTCATGACAGGGGGTGCTGTAGACCTAGCCTCCAGCATGCCCCACCCCACAAGCCCCTGCATCTCAGCACTTGGTGAGGGGCCCTTTCATAATCAACTCCCGATACAGCCTTCTTGAATCGTGTGGCCCGAACCAGGACAAAGTTCCCCAGGGGAGGCCTGAGCAATGCTGAACAGAGCAGGAGAATCACTCCCCATGATTTGCAGGTGACATTCCTGTTAATGCAACCCAGGAGGCTGCTGGCTCTTTTTGCAACAAGAGCACAGGGCTGGCTGACGCTCCGCTCAGGGTCCACTGTAACCCTTAGTCCCTCTGCAGCACTGCCGCCCAGCCAGTCACTCCCCAGTCTGTATTTGTGCATGTGGTTCCTCCATCCCAAGCGCAGGGCTTGCACTTGATTTTGCTGAACGTCACTGCAGAAGAGGTTCTGCCGCCGGGGCATGAGACATTCATGAGTGGTGCCTACTGCTCTCATGCCCAGGCCCATATTCCCTCCCTTAAAGGATAATAATTTCTTTGCTAATACTTGGGATTTCTTGGTTTCCCTTCCTGGAGCAGGGCTCTGGGGGCCACACTAGTGGGGGAATGGCAGGATCAAAAGCTCACATGTGACAGGACCAGAACACACTGTCATGCTTGGCCCTGTTGTGCCCCCCGTCCTACACCAGGCAAGAACAGCCCCTCACCCAGCTCTCATCCAGCCCCGAGAAGCAGCAGTTCTTGTGGAGGAGACGTCCGAGGAGGAGCAGACATTAGGTTTGGATGCTTTTTAATTAGGAAAACTGCAATCAAGCCTGCACATCTGCGTCCACACAAGAACTGATGAAGGTGCCAGGCCAGAACAGAGCATGGGACAAGGGGGCGCTTGAGGCGGCAGCCTGTACCCACCACAGAGCAGGCGCAGGCAGGCTCCTGGGGGCCAGGACTGGAGCACAGACCTGCAAGCAATGAGGGCCCCTTCCAGGGGCATCGGGAACAGCTGCTGCTCCCTCTGCACCTGGAGGCTGCAGCAAAAGCCGTGGGGCAGACCAGCTCCTCGGTCTGTGGGCTGAGTGTGCGAGTCTGTCAGTCCAGTGGTGTGACCAGTGGGAGGCAAGTGCGAGCGAGCTCCAGGTGCAGGTTTAGAGGAAGCACCACAATGGCAGCTCCTGGGGAGCCCACACTGCCACAGCAGCAGCCACGGCAAAAGGACACCGAGCGGTGGGGGCAGCAGGAGCAAGGGCCTTTGAATCTCTAGAGAAGGCAAGTAATGCACACACGTGCATGCATGCATGTGCTCTCTCACACACACACGCACACACATGCAGACACTGTCTGGCATCTCTGCCCAAGGTAGAAAAGTTTTCAGTTTTGCCTCAGTGACACTCCAATGCCGTGAGGGGTTTGGGGAAAGGTGAGGATGGAATGGCAGTCCCTCTACCCAGCCCCCTCTCTTCTCCTCTCCATCACTCACATTGATGCTTCCTCCTGGTGACCACATGCAGAACGATGATCCCAGGGACCAGGACTGCCAGCACCCCCGGCAGGACAAGCCCCTTGGTGCGGCAGTAGGACAGCGATGGGGCACCTGGATAGCTCAATACACGTGTAGGAGTTAGGTCAGCTTGGAAACAAAAACCATGGAGGCAGCTGGAGCTCAGGCTCCAAAGCACTTGGCTCAGGCCAGGCCAGGGGCAGCACGGGGACTCCCAGGTGCTCAGTCATCAAATCCCTGCCTACGCTGCTGCTGTGTTCGGGGTCTGTAGGGCACACCCAGTGCGCGTGCGCTGACACGAGCAGCACTGAGGTCAGGACGGAGCACAGCACCCAGCACCCGCTAGGCAGCCGCAAGTGCAGGACGCGTGGGAACAGCAGGCTGGCAAGCAAAGAGTGTCCTTCTGCAGCTCAGCGATGTGGGCGCTCTGGGGGCTCCCTGCTAAGAGCAGCATTTCCACACTGTGTAATGGAAACAGTCCTGGCCTGACAGCCCGCGTGAGCCAGAAAGAGGCCCTGGCAGGCCTTCAGCATAACGACACTGGGCTGAAATCCCTACAGGTGCAGAGGGATGCCCACGGAGGTGGTGGAGGCGGTCAATGCTGGGCATGAGGAGGATGGAGAGAGAACTGGAGGGCAGCAAGCAGCAAGGGGGAGATTAAGATTATTTTGAAAAACAAATTAATTTTGTCACAATCTTTTCATGATTCATTTTTGCTTGCTTGCTTGAACCCTGGCTGCCTGGCACCTTGAATGGTGCATATCCTGGTGCAAGGCAGGGCCACTCAGCTCGGCTGTGTCTGATGCAGCTCCCAAACTCAGACGCTCCAAACAAGCTAAGGGTGCAGCAGAGGATTGTAGCCAGGACAAGCAGGGTCTGTAATGCCTCCTGACAAGTGCCCTGCCAAACGCACCCACCTGAGGCTTGTACAAAAAGGATGTGGCCAAGTTGGAGAGAGTAAATGGCTGTGGGACTGGGGGGCAGGATTTGTAAGGAGAGGCTAAGGGAACTGGGTGTATTGAGTTAGGAAAAGAGAAGACTGAGAAGGGATTTGATAGCAGCCTTTACCTACCTGGTACGGTTAAGGGCTTGCAGACCAAGCCCTACGAGAAGAGACTAGGGCACCTGGACATTTTCAGCCTCCGCAAGAGAAGGTTGAGAGGAGACCTTGTGGCTGCCTATAAATTCATCACGGGGGCACAGAAGGGAATTGGTGAGGCTTTACTCACCAAGGCGCCCCCGGGGGTTACAAGGAATAATGGCCACAAGCTAGCAGAGAGCAGATTTAGACTGGACATTAGGAAGAACTTCTTCACAGTTGGAGTGGCCAAGGTCTGGAACGGGCTCCCAAGGGAGGTGGTGCTCTCCCCTCCCCTGGGGGTCTTCAAGAGGAGGTTGGATAAGCATCTAGCTGGGGTCATCTAGACCCAGCACTCTTTCCTGCCTATGCAGGGGGTCGGACTTGATCATCTCTTGAGGTCCCTTCTGACCCTGACATGTATGAGTCTATACCTGCAGGGTGGTTTCAAGGAGCACAAAGCTGGACTGCTCTCAGTGGCCACAGATGAAAGAAGGCACACTAGACGCAAAGTCCAGCAAGGGAGGGTTAAGTTGGATGTTAGTAAAACCTCCCTCCTTATGAGGGTGGTGAAGCACTGGAACTGGTTACTTAGAAGAAGCCTGTGAACATATGTTCACTGCCTTCTCATCTGCACCTTGGTTAAAGATTAACAAGACCACCCCAGGAGGGACTTGAACCCACAATCCCTGGCTTAAAAGGCCAGTGCCTTATCCATTGGGCCACTGGGGTTTCTTGGTGCCCTTTTTCCCAAAGGATGGGCTTCCCTGCCTGCGCCCATGTGTTCTCAAAACAACGGTGGACAATGAATGCTTTTCTTCTGGCACTGCATAAGGACTGCCATTTACTGGGTGAGACCACAGATCCCGCATCCAGCCTCCTGTGTCACACGGTGCTAGACAGCGGATGCTGAAAGGCAGAGCAAACCGGGTCAGACCAGGGTATTTTGCACGGTTCCTCTTCCACTTGCAGCCTCCAGTGTTTAGGGTCTAGGACGCTGTGATTCAGAGGCTGTCTGCTCTAGAAGCAGCTCCTGGGTGGCACCATGCTGTGCTGGACGGCAACGCGCTTCTCTTCAACCCCAGAAGCCAGGTTCCTCTCCTGCTCGCTGGCCACCTGCTCCTGCTCGCCCACCTCTGCTGCTCACATGCTTCCCTCTCCTGCTCCCCTGCTCCTGCCACCGGGTGCCAAGCCGGCAGGTTGGCCAGCCACTCCTCCATGACGGTGCCCATCTGCCCAGCAGGAGGGTGCTGTCCTACGCCTGGTGCTGGTGGAGACGGTGCATTCAGAGGGTCTGGTCATCGGGGCACCATTCCTCAAGCTGCATCCCCGGTGGCAGCTGGTGCGTCTCCCCCACGCACAGCTGCTGGACCTGCAGAGCGAGCACACTGTGGACACTTGTACATGTGTCACTACGGCAGTGTTGTTCTTGCACCATGATGTAGTACTTCCTTCTGCAAGTGTTACATCATGGCGCAGTAACAGCCCGTAGTATGCCATTACATGTGGCACACTGTTATTTTTAGCAGAGTGCTATACCAGGGGAGCACGTCACTGTGGTGACATGCTGTTGGTTATGTGTAGACACCTGCAGACGCTACATCACTGTAGTGTGTTGCTACGGCAACCTAGCGCCACATGTAGACATGCCCTGTAACAGGGGACTGTAAGGGGTTGCAGTGGAAAGGACTGTGACGTGAAGGTCAAGACGATTTGTGGGCAAAGGGGAAAGGGGCCAGAGGGAAGAGCTGCTTCCCGAGGGTCCCGGGCTGAGGAGGGTCAGGCCTCTCCTTGTGGGACTGCTCCAGGGAAAGGAGAGGCCAGGTTCAAAGCTTGGCCAGTTAGAGGAAGGGCATCCCTCATTGCCTGAGAAGGCAGGGAGGAGGAGAAGACAGAGCCTCTTTTTGAGAGACTGCAACCTCTCAGGGATAACGGGCACTAGACCCAGGGACTTGCACCACCCAGCCTTAGATCGGGGTCGTGCGTGTATAGGTGCCCAGGGACCATGGGAAGTTAGCTAGGCAGCCCCTGTCATGGGTGACCACTGCACAAGCCCTCCATCCCCACTCCCTCCACGGGGCAGGTGGCCCGCTTGGCTCTTGTTGCAGGCAGCCTGCCTTCCTGATCCCCTCCCCAGGCCAGGCCAGGGCTGGCCCTTGGTAGCACCTGCCAGGCTTGCCCTCGACCAACTCCTTCCCTTCTCCTCTGCACGCCAAGCACTTTGCTCCCATGGAGGCAGGCTCATGCCGCCTGGGGTCAGAGGGACTAGGGCTCCCACTCATCTGGGACACGGAGCCGGTGATGCCCCTGTTTTCTCCCCAGTATGTCTCATCAGAAAGCTGGATGGGGAATTACCCGCACTGTGCCCCAAGCGTGCCCCTACTGAGACTTCCCAGGTCATGCCACATGGAGCTGTTTGAGCACACCGAGGGGTGCCCAACCCTTATGCCCTCCTGCAATGGTGCCCCGGGCGCACATGAGAACCTGTTGCAGGGCTCTGCACTTCAGTGGTGCCCCGGGCAATCCCACACTTCCCCGCCGTGTGTGTCGCTGCCTGGAGGGCTGCTTCTGCCTGTGATACGAGGCCCTGACCCCCGCAGCGGAGGTGGAGATCACCGGTGCCATCAGTGAGTTTCTCTGCACGTGACAGCAGGGGACAGCGAGGCCAGGCAGGGAGAGAAGAGGGGAGGGCGAGGAGAGGATGGGAAGGGGGCCGTGTGGGGCCCCTAGAGCCAGGCCTGCAGCCAGGTGTGGGCCTGTGAGGTGGCACGGGCACTGGTGGCCACAGTGCCCCCCACCCCTCGCAGCCATCCTCCACGCGATGGGCTTACCAGCTGGGCATGGCAGGTGGTCCTGGCAGGTGGCCTTGGCGCTTGGTGGCGGGGAGGCGGTCTGGCTGCTTGCGGGGTGCTGGGTGGCAGAGGCCCACCATCTGCCACACGGCCACTGACCCCCTCCAGGAAGGAGCTGGAGCTGGAGCTGGCCATGGGCGGTGTCCTCCCTGGCCTGTCCTCTGTGCTCTGGCTGTGGGGAAGATGTCAACCCGGGCACCAGCACTGGATGAGGAAGCCAGGGGCAGGGAGGACACGGGATACGGGTGCTGCCGGCCTGAGGGCTCTTGTCTTGGTCTTCTCTGCAGGTCTGGTCTGGTGCGGGGGCTTTGGCAGACCTCCAGTGCTTGAATAGATATGCTGCCCATGGCCTGGGTCCCTGCGAGTGAGGATGCTGGGTTGACCTGCATGCAGGGCACGGTCCTGCGAGCTACTCTGGACCATCTCTTGTGCTCAGTGACCACCATTCGCAGCAGCCACGCAGCCTTCACTGCTCAGAGAAGAGCATTGGCCCTCCTGCCCTGGCAGAACTGCCGCTGCACCTCGGCATTGCCCCAAATCACCAGAAGGTCTGTGGTCTCTTCTGCTGCCCAGTTGGGGCCAAGGACCGAGCGTCTCAGGGGCAGAGAAGCTGCCATGTCCATGGGGTTCCTCTGCCAGGGACTTCAGCCAGATGCCCCATGAGGTCCCCAGAGCAAGGCCAGGGGCTGGCTCCCGTGCTGGAGCCAGAACGTACCCGCACCACAGGGGCACAATGCCCAGGGGCCAGGGAGCAAGCAGCAGAGCCTCCTTGCTCCAGCCGGGCCTGTGCAGCACTGCTGCTGCCCAGACAGGCCCACCAAGGAAACCCCCACGAGCTGGAGGCAGGCAGAAGCTGGCCCCAGGGAGCTACAGCCAGGCAGGGGTGGCAGAGAAGCCGTCCTTGCCCCCTGTTTGGAGGGAGTCTCAGCCAGGGTGCTCTCGCGAGCATTAAATCTAGTAACTGCTGGTGACTGTACATGAGCCAGGAGGCTGCTCATACACGCTGTGATTACAGCCAGCCGCCACGTCTCATGTAACAGTGTCCCCGTGCTTCAAAATGGTGGCAGGGGCACTACCACTAAAGCTTGTTTGACGTATTGAAGTGCGGGGATGCTGATATATGAGACACTCCAGGTGCTTGAATTTGGGTGGCTTTTGGATCCACTTTAATTAAAGCACCTTCCCCTGTACCCTAGAGCATGTGTAAAAACTCTCTTTATCTTCAGGTATTAGAAAAATGCACATTTCACTAATCAAACGTTCATTAGCCTAGTGCATGGTTTTACGGCCGTGCTTTAATGCACATCAGATGAATGTAATGCTCATTAAAGCATCTCATGTAGAAGTACCCAGAGGGTCCAAAGGAGTTTCCCAGGCACCAGCAAGACTCAGCTTCTCGTACAGTTTCTCTCTCTCTCTCGGCCCATTTCTAGATGATTTTTCTCCTTGATGGTTTCCTACCCATCCTTGATCTGTGACCCATTAAATGCATTTGGAAAGTCCAAATCAAAAACCCTATTTCAGAAAGGATGCCCCTGGAATCTGGATTGTGGCGCTCGGCGCGGCTCCTGGGATCTAGTTTCCTTTCACTTGGGCCTGGCCCAGACAACCAAAGAGGACCTTTAAAACACGAGACAGTCTCTTGACAAGAAGAACAGCATTCAGAAACATGCATTTCCTATGACGAATAGGAGTTTACATTGCACAGGCCTGCAGTTGCACATAGAAACAGGGAAGAGATCTCATTTTTTCTGATTTTGCCCCACTCTAAACACTGCACGTATCCTGCAGGAGAACCCATTTCTTATTCATTAGAGACAGGTTTAGTTGCTGTAGCAAGAAGAGGGGTCTACCAAAGTCCCACAAAGTGGGAAGAAGGAGCCAGGAAGCTACATATTGACACCAGGACCAATCCTGCTCCAAAGGTAGGAAACTGGGGCTTTGTAGTGAGCTATGAAGAGGTAGGCACTGCTGGGATTTAAACCCAGGCTCCCCTGTTTACAAGGCAGGTGCTTTAACCAACTAAGCCACAGTACCCATAGGAGTAAGGGCTGCGCCCCCCTCCACATCTCACACCAGTGAAGAGCTGGCAGTTGCACACCCGCTCCCAGCAGGTCCCAGCCGTCTCCTTTGTATCAGCGGTTCCCTCTGCACAGACCGCTGCCCAAGATGCACGTTTCTGAATCCAATGTCCAAGGCCCGGGCAGAGTCCGCAGGAGTCCACGCGTGCTCCTGGTGTCATCCTCACGTCTGGTGCAAATGCCAGGGTGGCACTATTCAGTGACTTGATGA